>NC_043025.1:2409529-2422029 GCF_006345805.1 Octopus sinensis
AAGAATCTGAGGGCCTATGGAACATTGGCTTGATTTAATTTAATCAGGTTAGTTTACCATTAAACAGCAGATGAAACGGTGCATCGTATAAGAAATTACAGGGTAAATGTTTTTTAAATTTTCTCCTGTTTACGGAATTGACTTTTACTTGCGGTTGAAGCTTTGGCTGTTAATTCTAGTGGGTGAATGGCCTATTATGGCCGTTCGTTGATTGTTGATGTTGAACTTAAAAATGGTCTATGACTATTTAATTTTTTCCCCACTAGGCCGCTGGTGGCATAAAAATTCTACAAAATTTTTTTTTTTTGCCACCCTATATTGATTAATTATGAATTTTCTGGTTAATTCCGTAATGGAATCGACGGCTTATATTTATTTGCTGCCGATAAATTTGGCGCGAGTGCGATGATTTGAAAATTTTAGGTCAGATATTACCTTGGCAGGGTCGGAAATGCCTCGTGAAAATAGCTGTTCCGACTTGTGGCTATTTCTTACAGAAGAATCTGAGGGCCTATGGAAGATTGGCTTGATTTAATTTAATCAGGTTAGTTTACCATTAAACAGCAGATGAAACGGTGCATCGTATAAGAAATTACAGAGTAAATGTTTTTTAAATTTTCTCCTGTTTACGGAATTGACTTTTTTTTGCGGTTGAAGCTTTGGCTGTTATTTCTAGTGGGTGAATGGCCTATTATGGCCGTTCCTTGATTGTTGATGTTGAACTTAAAAATGGTCTATGACTATTTAATTTTTTCCCACTAGGCTGCTGGTGGCAAAAAAATTCTACAAAATTTTTTTTTTGGCACCCTATATTGATTAAATATATATATATATATATATATATATATATATATATATATATATATATATATATATATACATATATATACATATATATGTTTTTCTTTAATCTCACCATCAGAACGTCACCCCTCTACCTAAATTATATTCCTAACCCTCCTCAATATCACTACCTTCAACTAACTTTTTTTATCGTGTAATAAATATTACGTTCCCCCTACCGCATGCCCTCTTCCTCTTTTTCTCTCTCCTTTCTCCTTCTTTTTGGTCTCTCTTTGCATTCACCTATCACGTGAAAGCGTTACAGTTACGTTCCTTCTACCTCATATCATCGACACTTCACTTTCCCTATTTTCCTCTAATCACAAGAAAGCGTTACCGACGGACTAATTAACATAATGACAAGCAGAATTATTATAAGATCGTCATCACCTTCGTTATGGACATCACAATAATCAACATCGTCATCACCAATTCATCGAAGCCTTTCTCGTCGTTCTCGATAATCATCATCATCATTATCCCCCGAATCCTCCTCACCGTCCTTATTACAACATTTACCATCAACATCGCCATCCTCCTCCCCCCCATCATCATCATCAACATCATCTCGGCCATTTTCTTCTTCATCGTCCTTTTTTTTTTAATATGATTCTAAAGTTACAAGATTTAATATTTTATCAGAAATCCTTTTAATACTTTTTCTTTTGACCCGTGTTTTATGTTTCAGAAATCTCCGGTCGAATCAGATCACAACCATCCAACAAGGATCCTTTCGAAATCTTCAAAGTTTACAGAAAATGTAAGTTGCTTAAGTTTTTTGATATTATTTTATTTACGAAATTTTTCTAGGGATTCCATGTCTTTTCATCTTTCTTTTTCTCTCTTTATCTCTAACGTATATTCCGCTACCATATTCGTGTGTATGAAAGTATCTGCAATTGTTGGTGTCTGTATGCGTCAGCATCGATATCTAATATTTTGTGTATGAGTGTACGATTGAATGAGAATATGTATGTTTGTATTCGTGTCTACAGGTGGGTATATTATGAAATACATATTTATGCAGAGTCCGTTTGAAAAATCTATATACACTCCAAGAAAAGATAAGAACGTATAGAAATATATTCATTCTCACTTTTTTTGAGATTCTGCTTCATTGATATGAATTATTTTAAACTCTACAATTACATGACGTGCTGAAGTTGGTAGTCGTCATTTTCTATTTGTGCAGTGAGCTACAGCTGGGGCAATTTGGTCAAACTGTCCAGTGTGATGGCTGCTTATGCCGTTTCAATTTCTTTAGGAAGGATGTTAGTGTAGTCAGTCGTCCACAACATAAAACAATGTTTGGCGTGTCCCTCGTACGTTTATGTGTATGTGTAATGATATTACTTACGTTGATATATTTTTATTGTCTTTTCTATCCTCATTCGCAATTGTCAGATTGTTTTGCTTGTCCATCTTGTCTGTTTTATTGCTACTATCTTTTCTTCATCATCGACTTCCTCGTTGTTACTGATTTTGTTGTTGTTGTTGTCGTGGGTGTTGTTGTTGTTGTTGTTGTTTTGTTGTTCTTCTTCTTAACATAACGAAATACATTATAATCGAACCGAGTGAAACCGAGTTTATTGAGCGAGGTGCTTTTTGAAACGTCAACTGACGAGAAACATCTGCAAAGAAAAATACACTGTGGCCAATCGACCATTATCTCATCCGTGAGTGGCCGATTGAAGACGGGCTGAAACGGCCGTAGTGATTAACGAATCTCGTAAAATCAATTTTCCATTTCCGTCATGTATGTGTGTGTATGTGTGTGTGTGTATGTGTGTGTATGTGTGTGTATGTGTGAGTATACGCTTAGACGTTGGTATGGCTGTGTGAAAACAATTTTGCTTCCGTATTCTGTCCCTCTGCGGGTACTCTGGTCTTCAGCCGAACAAACCCGTGTATGTTAGATAATTGGGTACACGGTACCTTTTCGTATATATACGAAGTGGTATCATAAAGTTCCCGGCCGAGTTACGTTTAATAAATGTAACCTATACTACCTTAGTTATAACTTCATTTACTTCGGAAAAGTCGACTTGCGAAATAAAACACAAATATGAAACGTTTTCCTTTCTTTTTTTTCCTTTTTTCCCCTTTAACGTCTCATATACGGCTTCAGTTCTAACAGATCAATTACTGGTGGCAGCACGTTGAACGCCACCAACGCTCTGGCCGGGTCAATTCAATCCCCGCACATATCTCTAAGTTTATTATAGGTTTCCCTATCGACCACAATGACCTTCACACTCTCTTGGTTCACGTCATTGCACAACTTTACCCTTATGATGTGCCTGAACTTTACGATTTGTTTCTCCACTTACTTGTTCTTAGAATACGTCAAAAAATTCCATTTTTTCTTACCCCCTTTCGGTCTTCTCCTTTCTTCTTTTACTACTTTTTTATTATAGGTTCCTCTATACACTTCTCTGAGTCTGAGACCTTCTCTTTCTCTGTCTTCAGTTTCTCCATCTCACCCTCTTGTAGTTGAGTTCTTGAATCTTCCGTCAATTCACCTGTCATCTTCATACTTGCTTCCTCCTTCCCTGACTCATTGTCACACATCTTCTTAGTTATTTTTTCACTTTCCTTTTCCGTTTCACTTTTATCATCTTTCTTTCTCGTTATCTCTTTTTTCCCACCTCTTCTTTCTTCTTTTTCTGGTTAGTCGATGGCGGACGTACCCTACCGATCCTCCTTTTGCTTTCCACTAGCGTGAATTCTTCTTCCGCTGTTTCTCATTATTCTCTACTGTCAATGCCTGCTCGACACCCTCTTCAGTCTCTCTCTGCTCCCTCCGTGGGTATCTCGCCTTCATGTCCCTCCTCGCCACACTCAAAACACACAAGCTGCCTGCTTTCCACCTTCACTCCCAGTGCAACACTATCTCCTTGGCCATTCCGTTCAAGTCCTCCACTTTAGCCTGGATTGTTAGCTCCAACCCACAGCCCCAGCAGCTTGTTTACTCTGGTGGCCCTCAATATTCCAGCCTCGTCCTCCATGTTGTACACAATGGCCGTCATCAGCCATGCCTCCTCCAGCTCAGGTGGCACCTGGCCCAACCGAACCCTCACCAAACGTCCGCCGCAACAGGATGGCAGAAGAATCCATTCTTCTGAGCGGACCGCCTCCGTAGCATGCCTCATCGCTTCCTCCTCCGATGTAAAACGCACATCCACAGTTGCATACTCCCTGCATCCTGTTCCGAAGGTTATCAACCTTTCATGCCTTCCAACATCCTCTCGATCCCCTCCACAGTTGCTACCTCGATCCTTCCTGTAGCGACCCTCACAGTCCTGTATGTCACTGTCTTCCTCATAACACTGTTCACTAGCTCCTCGGGTGGTGTCAATTTCATCTTCTCGATTTCCCCACTAATCAGCCTCTCGCCAGCTTCCATCCTCCTGGCCTCGACCTCTACTTCAAAATTCTCCAATGTTTCTCTCCCCGCTTCTCCTCCAGTTGCGGCTGCACAGCTGTGGCTGCCCGCTGGCACCTTCTCCATTTTCCTCAATGGGAAAAATCAACTCAACAAAACTTTAACGATATTAACAACGGTATCAACAACAGCAACAATCAACAATAAATTCACGTTCCACTCACAAATACAACTCAACTTCAACAACTCGAACTCAAAAACAACACCTATCAACTACAAAATTCTCTACTCAACTCGACTCTACTTCGACGTCTAGACTTCTCCCTCTATATCTACGTATTGAGCTAGCCTACTTCATCGTCTGGGGGCGTCCACACAACACAAGTAAAAGAGAGAATATTGCTACATACATACATACTTGCATATATACATATATACCTAATGAAGAATCAGAGAATGGTTTCAGCGGCTTTCTTTATTCTATATCAATGCAATTGTGTCTACACATCACATCCGTAGTTCTTGATGAGATGATATAATTTACATCGTGTGTCATCACTACAATTCATGAAAGGTGGAACGTAGGACTTATTGAAATACTCACCTGAAAAGAATATTTTACACCTCTGATAGATGGTAAGGATTACGCAATTTATTAATTATACCATCTGAACCATGTACAATGGTTGTGAAATCATGTAGTATCAATTGTAGTATTATGGAATAAAGAATATCGTTTAATTCATTCCCTCTTATTCACCTCTGTTTAAACACGAAAGCGAAAAATGAGAGAAACACAATTTCTCAACAAAGAAAAAACAAACGAGATACAACAACAGATATTCAAAACGCTTTAGTAGCAGTTTCCACGCGGGTTTCGAAATCGCAAATCCGAATCGCCACACAATATCACCATACACATACCAGTTGCTGACGTCACCTAACTCCAGAACAATGAAATTTGACTTACAATCAAAATCGAACTTCAGCGAATACAACAAAATTACCCTTTTAAGAGAATCAAGCAAATGGAATGGCTGATGACCGTTCCCCACAGGTAAGCCAACCAGGCAGAATGAAAATCTTGACCACCAGAAAAATAAGACATCAACAAATATCAGATCCTTCACGGAAAAAATCGTAAATACACCGGATTCCAAAAAACGCCTTTACAAGCAAAAGATCTTGCACATGTCGGTAAGAGAATCACAGAAACTGTAAACAAAAACCCTTTTTTCACTATCTTCATTTCTCCCTTGTTTTTCTCCCTCTTAACTCAGTATGGCCGAAACTTTGATACCCCACGTTTCTTATCGATCACTACTAACACTATTGAATGTTGTGCATTTCAGCAAAATGATCCACATTTTTTATATATTATTGAAATTTATGAACATTTAAAATCATACTTCATTTCACCGAAACTTATAAACATAAAAACATGTTTTTCTAATTCATAATTTTAAATTTTTACCATTCATAAACAAAAAATATTGTTGAACCTAGTTTGGTAGGTATATTTATTTATTTATTTTATTTTATTTTATCTAGTTTCAGCTCACGAGCTGTGGCCATGCTGGGGCACCGCCATTTAATATAAATATATTTATTTAAAAACAATTACATGTTTTTTTTCAAATTTAGGCGCGTTTTCAACAAAAAATTTTCCTATATACTTTTCTGCGTGGAAATACAACGCCTCTTTTGTTATACTCTTTTCTCTTTTACCCTTTTACTTGTTTCAGTCATTTGACAGCGGCCATGCTGGTGCACCGCTTTTAATCGAGCAACTCGACCCCGGGACTTATTCGTTTGTAAGCCCAGTACTTATTCTAACGGTTTCTTTTGCCGAACCGCTAAATGAGGGGACGTAAAAACACCAGTATCGATTGTCAAGCAATGCTAGGGGGACAAACACAGACAAACAAACACACACACGCAAATATATATATTTATATATATATATATATCCTTTATATATATATATATATATATATACATAAATATACATATATACGACGGTCTTCTTTCAGTTTCCGTCTACCAAATCCACTCACAAGGCTTTGGTCGGCCCGAAGCTATAGTAGAAGACACTTGCTCAAGGTGCCACGCAGTGGGACTGAACCCGGAACCATGTGGTTGCTAAACAAGGCACCTCCTAAGCGTGACCTAGACAATTTCGAGCAACATCTTGAACATCAAATTTAAACCTAGAAAAATAACAATCAAACCCCACCTAACTAAAATCAATAATATCCTCAAGAGTCTTCAAAAATACTCTGAAATTCTCTTCCAAGCCGTCAAACCCGGCAACCTTTATAATGCTTCTTTAGATAAATACCGAGAGCTAATACACAAATAACTACATAAATGATACCGTATTGTGCCAGTCTCGTTCTAAAAGACATTTACATCAAGAATCGTGATCTCGTTTTCGAACACGGATTAGAAGATAGGACCGGACGTTACTTAACTCGCTCACTCCATATTAACGCAGAAGACCATAAAATAAAATCTGCCGAGAACCCTTCCGTTCGCCTCATTTGCCCCTTCAGTTCAGATATAGGTAAGATTAGCAAGATTTCATCAGACAGGATTATACCCCCAACTACACCCATGGACTGAAATTACTCAAGCCGTCCAGTCGTTTAATTCCTAAAGCCCTAAACATACTTTTAAATTCATCCAGATCGACATAGACCAAATTACTCTAGTGTATCCCCTATCCTTCTCAACAAAGTCCTCATTTTTGCAATGATACAATCTAACCTCTCTTGTGACGATATTGATATCATCTTGGCCGCCCGTCGATATGTGATAAAACTGGGTAATTCTAGGCCAATAGAGACATTCGGGATTCTCGCAACTGCGGAATCGAAAAGATTAGAAAAAGACTAAGATATCTTTTTAAAAAGGTGGGCCTCTGCATCACTTTATGTAGCAGCCTTAACACTTCTAATTTCCTAGATGTCACCCTAGATCTACAAAGTCAAATTTTCAACCCATGCCATAAACTTAAGGGGAACCTCCACTACGTCAACTTTTCCTCCATCCACAACGCCAGTTGTCCTAAACTCTATCGTAGATATCGTATCAAAACGGATTTCATCACTGTCCGCCAGTAAGGAAATATTCGAACAATACGCTGAATATTATAATAGCGTGACGGTCATAAGAATTCGATCGAATATAACCCTGTGTAGAACAAGCCTCCCTCAACTAACCTTGGAACCAAGAATACACCCGTCCTCCAGATAAAACAAAAAATATCCCGCATAACCGATCGTCCTACTAGTCTCCCAAATTTTAAAGTAGTATATGATCTAACAAACAATCTCCCCACTCGGTGACCCTTGACACTAACACTGTCTCTGCCCGCCGATATCAACACCCGTATGCCCTTTCAAAACTCTTTATTTACTCGGATAAACCTATCAATCGGAATAAGATAACAAGAACACGTGAAGTTATCTGGTTTCGTTTCCCTAAAACATTCTTTTTTTTCCCAACAGAAAGAAAACGAGGTATTGAACCCCTCACTATAATTTTTACAATTATTGGACTTAATATTCCATAACAAATAATAACATACAATAATATACAATAAAATATTCAATATACCATCAACACTAATCCATTTACAAGTGAGGCACTGAGATTCTTACACGTTATAACAATGAGGTTTTTCAACCTCTTGTCAATCCTCATTATCGCTTGTGTACGTGTACTCTACCATCGCCCATGCTTGCTTTAAAATCAAGGTATGCTCCGAGTTGGCGTCACCCGGCCACGAGCGATATTCCTCCTTTAGTCCCCCCAGCCTATGTAACATGCGCAACGTTATGAAATCTACAGCTCTCTGCGGAGGCCATTCGGGTTACCGTGCGAAGGCCAAAGGTACACCCTTGTAGTGTTCTTCCACCTCTCCCCCTCTATAACAGAAGGCCAGCAGGTCTTCCTCCTCCGGGTTCGAGATAGTAAATTCTATCGTTGGCGGCACAATTCTTACCAATTGTGTCTAACCCAACCCTCACCGATGGGGCATCATGTCTCCAACTGTCGGCAATATCCCGGTTCTCCTCTTCATTTTTCTTCTTGACTGTGGGAGGGTGCGTCCCCTCCGTGACCGGGACATGTGCTTCCCTTCCCTCATTCCCAGAATCCTTCGGTGAGCACCCATTATTACTCACCTTCTTCCTTTTGCGGCTCTTCTTTGAGGCATCCTCTGTCTCCTCGGCCGCCTTCATTCCTTCTTCTACAGAGGTCTCCGTCAACCGCTCCAGGATTTTGCTTTGCCGTTGAGGACAGTTCTTTTTTATATGGCCAGGCTCCAAGCACCGATGACACTTGGGGGAGGGAGGCTCCCTCAAGTATCACCGGATACTTCGACCCGCCTATTCTTAAAAAGTCTGAAAATACCAGACTTTCGGCTGACAGGATCTAGAGGGTCAAAACAGATTTTGACCCCTTCAAGTCAGCCGCAGGCAGAATATTTACATTGAAGAGCTTGGTGCTACTGCCACCCAGACCCCGGCGGATAATATCTCCTATCCACTCGAGCTAAACTCCGATTGGCAAGCCGCAAAACCAAGCCCTCATCAACTTCTTCCAACAATATGTGGGAAGAAACACAATATCATTGCCTTCCAGGAGCTGGCTCGCAAATTCACAATCCATTTCTGGGGAGTCAAACATCAACCACACGGTTGCATATTTGACCCTCCGAGTGATTAACTTAATAGCTGGTTGAAATTCTGCCATCTCTCTTTCGATTATATTTTTTGAAAACGGCAATGGCGTCGGGGGTCCTAGAGTAGGTCCTCAAACCCACCGTCTTACTTTCAAGTTCTTTTAATCATCTTTTGGGTGGTATAAATTCCCACTCCACCAAATTTCCATTGTTCTTTGCCAGGTTTCTTTTTAAAAAAGTCCAAAAAACACCTCATAAAATACAAAATAATTAAGGAAAAAGAAGGAAGAGTAAAAAGTCCAAACAAAAAAGAAGAAAAAATTAACAGTTCAATAAAGAGTCTTTTTTAAATAAAAGAGGGGTGAAGAGAGAGCAACAGTTCAAAACACAGCAGAGGCCACTCGGTACTCCAGGCCAAAATTTCAACGCAAATCATTCCAATTTTCTTCTCATAGGTAATCCTTAACAGGAACAATATTGTTGAAATCTTTTCTAAAAATTCCCAGAGTTATTCCTGGACAAATATTATTCTCAGACAAAATTTTGCGGCAGGATACGCCCACAAATACAATAATTTTCACAGTTAAGTGAAAAAATATTCACTCAGCTACAGGAAGACTAGAATCCAGTGAGGACTTCTTGTTTGCAAAAAATAATTGCGGCAGACAACATGCCCCCACTAGACACCCAAAAAAGTCTTACCTTACAACTGAGTTTCAAAACTCTTCAATTTAAGACGGCTTCAAAAACACGTCTTTAGTCTTTACTGTTTCAGTATCAAACAAAACTCCGATTCGCTCAGCACAATGAGGTAAGCAAGCTACTTACCACACAGCCACTACTGCACTGATTCTGGTGATGATTTTCAATTTCTTTTTCACCCCAACGTTTGAAATGATGGCAGGAATCTCTTTAAAAGTTGTGTGAATGTTTTGATTTTTTTCAAATCCCCAATCCCAGTCGGTAACGATTTTGGCCAATGCTTTTGAATAACGCATTAACAAAAGTTCTAAATGAAAAATTTTGGAAATCGGTGATCACCATTATAATACACGCTTTTTTTTCAAACAAAATGTGAAACGTTGTTTGAAAACAATGGCGACATTTTAAAATTTTGTTCCTTAACCTCGCATATTCCCAAAACGATGTTATTTTCCCAGCAGCTTTTGCATTTTTTGTCCAACTTTAATGAAAATCGACGAGTGAGCAAGGCTCATGGCAGTGAGTTGATTTCAGTATATGACGTTGAGAAAAAAATTGGTAATTGCGCCGGAGCGGTGGTTTTATAAAATCAATAGACGTTTTATTTGTGGCCGTAAATTTCATATATTTTATCTGATTTTAATGAAATATGAAGTGTAGGTAAATGTTTGGTGGGGGATACGGTAAATGTATTTATTTAATTCAAAAGAGCTTGAAAAGGGCATAAATGTACATAAGCATTTCCATACAGACATTCTTAACGATTTTGTAGAAATTTTACATGTGATTACAGCTCATGTCCATTAGTTGACACCTACATTAAGAGTTGACAAAAATCGATAACTGCGAGTGAGAGTGAGATTTAAAAAAAACAATGGGCTTTTTGTGTGCAATTACCCATAGGATTAGTATTTTATGCTGTAACTTTTACACAATTCATCCGATTTTGATGAACTTTGACTTTTAGGTAAGGTTTATGGCCGGAGTCATGTAGTAGAATTAATATTAAAATGATGAAAGGCAGAAATCGTCAAAATAATTCAGAATAAAATAATGAACTGATTCTGAAGAAAATTGACCAGTGTGTAAAATTAAGCACTTCGACATATAAAACGTCGATTATTTATACAATGTATTGAGATTTAAATGTCAATGGAATATTTTCATGTAAATGGTCAGACGTATTCGTCTTATGTGTTTAAACACATTTAAACATATCTAAACACATAAGAGGTATCACATAAGAGGCAATGTTGGATTGCCTCATGCTTATATGTTTTAATCTAGGCGTACCTGCTGATGAGGACTTCGCCTAGCAAATAATTTTATTTGCTAAGAAAATGTCTGAATCCGTTGTCTAGGAGATAGAGTTAAGTATTTCGTAATTTTCATTCCCTTCGATGATTATCCCTAATTGCGGTTTGGATTTTAGCTGTTCCTTCTGGCGTGCAGCAAATCCTATGACGGGTACATCTTATGTGTTTAAATGTGCACTGTATTTATATCTAACTATCTATCTATTTATCTATCTATCTATTTATCTATCTATCTATTTATCCATCTATCTATCTACCTATCTATCTATCTATCTATCTATCTATCTATCTATCTATCTATCTATCTATCTATCTATCTATCTATACACATGTATATACATAGTTGAAGTTTACAGAAAAATAAAAGACGAACACAGATATATGAAAAAGGTGTGTATTAGTTTGACACTCCGGAAAGTGTGAAAGGGCTTTACGTTTCGAGCCTACGATCTTCAAAAGTAAAGAAAATGAGAAAATCACAGAAGTTCAAAAAGGATTAAATGTTCTAGAGTATTGGAGGCATATTTCATTAACAGATGAGTCCCGTGAGATCCATAAGAATACCCAGTGGCAGTCGGATAGAGTGCAGATATGTAGAATCGGAGAGGTGCAGAAAGATCAGGCAGTAGTAAGTCCAATATGTAGGTATATAAAGCAGGATAAAATAGGTGCGACCACTTGAGCGTACAATAGATTCATATATATATATATATATATATATATATATACATACATAAATATATATGTATATCTATATAAGTGTATGTGTGTATAAAGTCAATGGCGTGTCTGCGTAATAAGAAGCTTGATTTCAAACCACATGGAGTAGTGGTCAGTGTTAATACGTGCTGCCTTCACCAAGTGTCCAATTCTATATACTCGTGTCGTGAGACGATTTTGTTGTCAGAAACTGAAAGAGGTCTGTCTTATATATATACATGGGTGTATGTGTGTGTGTGAGCTTTAATTATTGTGGTTGTAATAGTCTCTGGAGATATTTCGTCCCCGTAACTTAACAGTTCCTCAAAAGAAACCGATACAATAAGTAACAGACTTTCAAAATTTAAATACAGTGGAGAATATATTTGAATAAAATACCTTCTAGGAGGGTTGCCAGGATAGCTGCTGATTAATGACTTGAATAATTGGAAGATAATATTATCTCTATATATATATGTATGAGTGAGTGTATGCGTGTGAGTGTGTATATATGACATATACTGGCATGCATGGGTATACGTATGCATGTATATATATATATATATATATATATATATATATATAGGTGTGCTTACACACACATACATATATATATATTTTTATATAATTAAGAGACAGACCCTCCGTAAATTAATCCAATTAATAATGAAAGATATTATCTATAATAAGATATAAATATAATTATATTATTAATAATATACTAAAACATACTATACTAAATTATGCACATTAAATTGACGAGACGCGTTTCGTATCCATATATTTAAATCGACTTTATCAAAATTGATAATCTGAAAAATGAATACATAGCTACTCTTCAGGTCTAAATAGCATAAAATAAATT
>NC_043025.1:2424529-2437029 GCF_006345805.1 Octopus sinensis
TCACGACTATATGTATCCGAAACTATGGTACGGATTCTTTTCGCTAGATTAAACGGTGTATTAATTTTTATGTGTTTGGGGTGTCAAACAATATGTATTGTTTAGAATCTGTGGGTTTATAAAACATGTCTGTTTCTATGTGGTTATTAACTATTTTAATTAAGATGACCAGAAAAGGGAGTTGTTTACTGTTGTGTTCCATAGTGAATTGTATATTGCTATGTATGTTGTTAAGCATTACTTTCAAATCAAGGAATCTGTCCATGCTGTATTTCCAAAGTATGAAGCAATCATCCAAATACCTCATCCAGTTCTCCTTTAAATATCAATTAAAAGAGGCGCCAATAATTTTCTAGTGATGATTGGTATAACTTCAGTTCTAGGTAACCCATTTCAAGGTTTGAAATCACTGGAGTAGCTCTGGTTTCCATTGCAATTCCACATTTTTTCGATAGTAAGTTGTATCGAACATGAAATAGTTGTTCAGCAGGATGAATTTGAGTGCTTCGATTATGATTCTGTGGTTAATGCGTCCTGAGATCTCTTCTGGGTATTTTTCTAGCCAGAATGTGATTGTTTCTATACCAGAGTCGTGTGGGATATTGGTGTACAGATTCACCACATCGAAAGATACCAGCAGCGTTCCTTCCTTTACTGTATTCGGGCGGTGGTTCAGCATGTCTAGGTCATCCCTGATAAAGCTTTTCACATATTTTTAAAAAACGTTTTGAGTATGATGTCGAGGAAGTTGCTCAAATGGTGGGTTTCACAAGAAGGGCTAGCTATGAGAGGTCTCAGTTTGAGGTCAGTAGGGGGAGGGACATTAATGCATAGGCTTGTAGAGATTTTGCAGGCTTCACAAATGTGTGGATTTTTATGTATTTTGGGTAATCCGTAGAATAGACTAGGACTGTATTTAAAATTGGGTAAAAAGTCTATTTCAATGTTAGTGAGACCCTTTCCATGAATTTTGAGTAAGGAGGGCAAGTTTTTCAGTGTTTACTCTGTGTGGTTATGTATTAATTTCTCATAGTAAATATTATTTTCCAACATGGAAAGTGTTAAATATTTGTAGTATTCTGTATTCACCACTACTACCGCACTTCCGTTGTCGGCTTCTTTGGAATATCTTGAATTTCGAATTTACGAGGCAAAATTATTGGTGTAGAGTTTAGCCAGCGTTCGTAGATTTCTGCCTTGTGGTTGTTTTTAATCGTGTATCATCTTGTGTATCATCTATAGGAAGATTTACCAGTAGCACTCAAGAGCATCCTCACACAAAACACACACGCACACAACACACACACACACACGCACACATACACACGCACAAATAGATATATATATTTATATATATATATAGATATATTATGTACAGGTTACAGTAAATATAGTGTCGTCTTAATTACGCAAAAATGATAAAAACACTGAGATCCCATTTTAACAGGTATATTTACCAAAATAACAGAAAAAATATCTTGAAAGTAAATGTCTTCAATAAAATCGCTATTGGCGTCAACCACGTCTTCCGGTCAGATTCGGAATTACCTGCAACTCTTTTGGACGGTCACCTTGTTTAATTTCGTGAATACTGCCATAATCCTTGTATTCAGTTTATCTTTGATATTACAAGGGGTTTTGCTGACCTCTCAGTCAACTGCGCACTATGCATGATAATCAAGATGGTTCCAGTTTGGGGAGTTAGATGGCGTGACTTTAGGGGTGATGTGGTCGAAAAATTTGTCTGACAGCCATGGCTGGGTTCTGCTGGTTGTATGTCATGGTACAGAGTCTCCCTGATAGAGATAGGATCTTCCAGCAGCCACCCCATTGCTCCAGGGAAGCACGACCATCTCCAGGCACTTGATGTAGACCACCGTCTGAAAACTATTTCTTTACTACCAACAAGGGGCTAAACACAGAGAGGACAAACAAGGACAGGCAAACGGATTAAGTCGATTACATCGACCCCAGTGCGTAACTGATACTTATTTACTCGACCCCGAAAGAATGAAAGGCAAAGTCGACCTCGGTGGAATTTGATATCAGAACGTAGCGGTAGACGAAATACCGCTAAGCATTTCGCCCGACGTGCTAACGTTTCTGCCAACTCGCCGCCTTAATTCTGAAACCGTGAATGAAAGCATAATTTCACCATCACAACTGATCGTTCCAAACACCATGATGTTGACTGGATGCTTGATTTTTATCAGTCGGAGTACATGTCCTCGGATTGAACATTCCTCAGACTGACACCCAAACACTCTGGAATGTTCATATTAGATCTTTCGGCGCGAATGCCAAGCAGTACAGCATGTCGTTTCCAAAGTTTCTGGCAGAGTGAATTACGCCATGGTGCTGTTTTTCTCACAGACGGTAGCCAACTGATCATACTATACTGAGTGGTCGACAAAGTCAAAAACAAAGAATGCGCATGCGCGAAATTAAAAAGGTAATGGTGGCAATTTCGTGTTGCAACCTGTATATATATATATGTATACACGATTAGGTGTTGACATGAATGTGATATAGTATTTTCTACTGTATTCAGTCCCACTGCGTGTACTCTGGCTTACAGCACAACAAACTCGTGTATATTTGTTCAAGGTAACTAAAAGAAACCCATCGTATACATACAAAGTGGAATCGTAATGTTCCTGGATGAGTTATGTTTAATAAAACTAACTTATATTAACTTCATCTCCTTCGGTAATGTCACCTTGTGCAGGTATACACCGCCAAGCTTTTCGAATACACCCGATCCAGCTTTCTTGACACTTTTGGTATCCGGCCTCTTGAGGACATCTTGATCTCAACAACGGTGTTAAATTTCCTATTGATCACGATCTTTGTACCGTATTTTCTTTTTGTGGAAGAGATGGAGGTCACCAGGTGCTGAATCTGGCAAAAAGGACATGCACGGAAGCGATATCATGTTGCTTTTGGCAAGAAACCCGCGAGTGTGGTGACAGAGTCCATTGTCGTCGTGAAAAATCCAATAATTCGCGCACCACAAATCCAGTCAGTTTTCTCGAATGTCATCCTTGAAAAGCTTTAAAATGTCGCAGTTGATCCCTCATTTGGACTTGGGGGTCGAATTCTCAATGCACAACCCGATGATGTAGAAACAATATTGAAAATTCGCTTGATTAAGTTGTCATTCTGTCGTGCACCTGCGCACTCGAAACATTATGTACGACCCATTGTCTCGTCGCTATAAGTTTACCGATGCATGCTCCATCTCTCTATAGCAGACTTTCCAATTTTTACGCAAAATTTCATGTTGGTTCTTTCGTCCATACCCGTCCTGTTCATACACGTCTTCACAAAAATACAAATTCCACATCGTGCGATGTATACACATCGATGTTACTCAGCATGCTACTTCCTGAAGGATACTGCTCGCTATCACCGTGCTTACAATTGTGTGCATCCAAGCGTTGGCGCGCAGTAGAGTTTGTCCGTGAAATTTTGATACAACCGCGTATATATATATATATATATATACATATATATACAAGCAGTAATAATTGTCGTCGATCGTGTAATTCTACTGTTTCTCGGGACAAAAAACTAGAAAATGGGTATTTCATATAGAAAAATAGCTTTACGGTATCCAGGTCCACTATTTATGGACAACCTATAATTCGGGATTGAGAAATTTGAAAATGAAATTCGTAAGCAATCATAGATAACCACATACACTTGCATTTATACATACATATATGTATTTTTATGTGTATATATATCTGTATGTGTGTGTGTGTGTGTGTGTGTACGCGTGAGTGTGTGTTTGTGTATATATATATATATATATATATATATATATAAAAGTTGAGTTGTGGGTATCGCACGAGTGGAATTATATACGAAAAAGGTTTGAAAATTTAAAAGATGTTTATTTACTTAACCGGTTTCACTCTTTGGTAAAGATTGTCAAAAGTAACATTGAATAATATGGGTTCAAAAAAGTTTTTTACATAATTGTCACATTGAATATTATGAACTCAAAATGTTTTTTTATACATAATTGTCACATTACATGTATAAATATAGTGTTTGGTAACAGAGAAGTTCAATAGTGTGATGAGAATATTTGGAAAAATTGGCAGAAAAGAATAAAATAAATATATTATTGCAAATTTGGTTGCGTTAATTATTGGTTGTCGCAAATTGTCACATTACATGTATATATATATACAGTCTTTGGTAGAAAGGACATGTTAAAGACACAAGGAAGTGCAATAGTTTGGTGAGAAAATTTGTAATATTGACAGAAAAAATGGATATTTTATACATCTCAGAATATTTTGAGTTGAAGGCGAGAATTTGTTTTTACTGACCTGTTGGCTTTAGCAGAAAAGTTGAATTGAGAGAAAAAAATGTTGTTCCCAACAGGTCAGTAAAAACAAATTCTCACCTTCAACACACACACACATATATAAATGAACGCAATGAATATCTGATTCATAATATTTGTTCTCATGATTGTGTGGTGTTTGTAGCGATGATAATTCTCCCTATGACTGCCGACAGATACATCAAAGAAAGCCGTCTGACGACCTTATAAAGGGAAAGTGAAAGGGAGTTGAGGGGAATACATTAAATAACGGGAGTGGACATTGTCAACGTTATGAATGAAGGGGAGTAAGAGAGGGAAAGGAGGAAATAACGTGAGTGAGGATGATGGCACCTAGCAACCACACCTTTTAAGATAGGGATCTCTAAGGTAGTCCACGAGCATCGTACCCTCATTCTACATGTCCCTGTAAATTTTGGAGCGAATAGGACGGGTCGTAGTGGCATTGAAAGCAACCCAAGGGGTAAAAACGCATTTCAGTTTTATATATAGAGAAGATATATATAAATGAATCAAATAAACGTCCAAGGCTGTGAAAGATTTCAGAACATTTATAGAGAGGTCTTCCAGCTGTTCCAGGGATATTTTATATATCCTTTCATCGAAGACGGTGTGCGAAAATGGTTAAGCAATAGTTTTTCTAGAATACCTATTGCTTAACCATCTTCTCGCAACGTCTCCGATAAAGAGATACATAAATATCCCGGAAACAGCTGTAACGTCTTCTCTTTAGAAATGTTCTTAAATCTTTCACAGCCTACATTTTATTTCCTTCTGTTAATTTTATACATATAGATATTAAAATATGACCAACGTTGGACTCCTCATTTGCATGTCCATAGCACTTACTCAGCTTTCACTCACACATTTGGTTCTCCTTGACAACATTACATCTCATATCCTATATATATATATATATATGTATGTATATAGTAGTAGTTGTAGTAACAGAAAAGAGGAATTTCGATTACCCCCACGTGGTGAGGTGTCATGTATATAAGAAATTAAAAAAGGAAAATACGCACACTTACATACTTTTAATATAATTTTTCATATATTGACCGGTTTCGATATCGCTATTCATGATATTATATTTTACTTATTTGAATATATATTTTTTCTTAGAAAGAAATTTTGTCCATGTTATGTGTGATGAAATTCAGGAATGAATGACTTCACAAGTGGATAAGTAAAGGGCGGTTATTGGTTGTCGTTATTCATGTTATTGTTGTGGGTAAGGGAGATAACGGTTCAACTTTCGGTAATGGGTGCGGATTATATAGGAGTACAGACAGACAAGTTTCAAAAATCTTGTTTAGTAGGGGATTTATGTACAGTGATGTAATCGTGAATTGAAATATATAAAAAGATAACAGTTGGCGTTTACGTTGGCGTTAATATTAAGGCGTTTTCTTGTATTTTTCAATGAAAAAAGTTTCTTTATTTAAACGCTCTAGTTGAGAGATTGCGTCTTTGCACTGGTAAAAAGGGAAGAGTTTGGAATTTGGTTTGATGTTACCTGCACATGTTTCTATATGTTCACTGAAAGAAATTTGTCTGTATTCCGGGAAACGGATTTGCCCTTTATTTAGAGTGGTTCTCTTTCTCAAGGTCATACTCGTTTGTCCAATATAGTGGTGTCCTCAACCCGAGCAGGTTATTACATGAATTAGGTTTTCAGATGCACAAGTGAAACTAGTTTTAATTGTGAACCTCTGTCCTTGTTTGAAAAGTAAGTCCGAGCCTTCAAGCAGGTTGGGGCAGGTTTCACAGTTTGGGCGTCCATATTTTTCAACCGTTGGTTTTTTGGTTGCTTTGTAAAGCTTCGCGTTTGTTAGTAGTCTGGATCCCATCAGACACATCGATAAAGTTGTGTGTGAGTAAAGATTTCGAGGGTCATCTGGCATGTTGTTATATTGCCATCTAGTTGGGGAACGAATAAAATACAAATAAGACTGGAGACATGCAACATATTCAAATATGATCGTGGAAGTCTTGCGTTCCTCTTTAGATAAAGTGACCTAATGAGCTTTCGCTTTCATAACTGCTTAGAGGGAAAAGAAAGTAGTAGAAGAGAAAGAAGAAAGAAAAGAGGGAGAAGAGGAAAACGAATACTCAGTCAAAAATAAATGTAATTATTGGAGATCTTATTTCTTGTCTCTCTGCAGTGGAGATCTTATTCCTTGTCAGCCGTGTATACCTCTGTTCCGCACTCTGAGATGCTCTGGCCTTTTCGTAGTGCACAGTCTGTTCGTTTCTTGGTATGATTCCCTTTCTGCAGCTGTCTCTCTTTCCCTGGACATTCTTTTGGCTTTACCTTGACATTGTAGAAAAATTTGACATGGTTATACAGAAATACACGGGTGCAGAAGATAGTAAACAATGAAAATAACTGGGTAACGAAAATTATATTTCTTAATACGACAAGCAGAACATTAACAAGATAGTTTTCCGGACAATAAAGAATTGTACGTGTTGAAGCGAAATTTGTTACTAAGTGAACCAAAGTGCCAGTATCGAAGGAACCAGAAATAAGCCATTAACAACACATAAGCAAAAAACCGGCGCAAAAGTAAATAAGAAATTTTTAGGGAAATTAACTATGTGCGCGGGTTTAAGTGAAATGTTTGAAGTTACTCCTGTCAGTAAATTATGAACTTACTTTTATCAGTAATTCCTTCAACAACAACAAAAAGAAAACACAAAACGTTGCAAAAGTAAATAAGAAATTTACCGAAGTGTACGGATTGAATTGGAATTTATGAAGTTACAGCCTCCGGGAAAATCAGCAGAGAAATAGAAAGATTCCAGCATCTCACCTCAACCTTTTCTTTCCAATGTCTTTAATGACTGCATCAGCGATCCCTTTCTGCTCGTTGGTAAGGGTTGCAATGAGTGGGTGGTTCATGTCATCTTTCTGCTCAACCCGTTACATTCCAATTGGTACAATCAAGCTAATATTAAACCAGCTGGTGCCATTTTCAATAAACACAGAATTTATGGAATGTAGAGTTTGCATTCAGCCCTCGGTGATCATAATCTTCCATCATAGAATTCTTGTCAGTATTCCACAGGCGAAGAACATTGGAAGAATTTGAATAGGTGCAGAGGACAGCAAACGTAATACGCAACTGAAATGTCATCCGATTCGCAGTAGCTTCAAGTATAGTATGCTCCAAAACCTCATCATTTTGGAGGAGACCAACTCATATGTACGCATCTTTAAATGTTGCATAGGTTTCACCTCCTACAGTGCTCACTTCTCAAAGCGCTCAGCACCTGGAACATACAAAATACCAATTTTGAATAATTTTTTTTACGTCCTTAAGGTTTTCAGGGTGCAGTTATTTCATTGCAAGGGGAAAAATTGTAGCGCCTTATATAAACCGTTCTTTTGAAACGTATTTCACACTTTCGTAATTGTACATTTTCACACCTGGCACTTCCAATCTCTTGTTGTTCAATTATGTGCATGTTCCCATATAACTCAGCCTAAGGATTTACTTGTTGCACATGACACCCATTCTTTGAGAAGAGCTTTGGGAGTTCTGACTTGCTTCCACTCTGCGATGCATAAATAATATACAACTGACTGTACTGCAGGTGACCATTGACAGTTCGTAGTGTTGTGCGAAGTTTGGCACTGAATACGTTCTATATACTGGTATTGGATATATAATTTAACGAAGCTGTTTACACGACGCAATACGATTACTATTACATGAGACTCGACGCTCTCTGCCAACGGATCATAGGGAAATGCTTACCAATCAATTGTTCACAATCAATTGCTTACGACTAGACAGTTCTCCATGTAATGGAAATGTGTCAGACCACTTTTAGTCAGTTGTAATGTTGTCAGAATCTTTCCACAGCATATCCCCTTTATAGAATTAGTCTCCCCTAAATTCTCCACTTGAGAATTAAAGTCACTCAGAGTTTTAATATCTCTTATGCTTAGGGCTCAATTCTTGTTTCCGTTCTTTTCGTTTTCTGGTGCTAGAACGTGTAATTGCAAATTGTTTCTGTGCTGGTACCTCAAACGTGTCGTGCAATACTTTCATGAGAAATTCACTTCTTTTGTCTGATTTTTCCTTGAATCAGGTTTTAAGTTGGTTAATAAGTCTTTTATGTTCGATATTTGTTTTACCTTTTACCAGGAATATCATTCTTGCAATTTATTTAACAATTGTACCATCCTCCCAGCCTTGTTTAATATATGTATAGTTCTTTAATAAAGTTTGTCAGCTAACTTGAAGAATTTTGAAATATTATTCCTTTTTTTTTAATTTTCACTCGGTATCGGCTGATCAAAGATGGATCTGATTATTCTAACAAACATCAAATATCTTTGTAACCAGAGATGTTTGCTTTCTACATTTATGCACTTCAGACCGTGTTGAAAAACATTCCCCAACAACGAAGTGACATGAAACCTTAAGTGGTTTTGGCCACGGGTGCCATTTCGTGACGGGTGTATTATGAGCTAGAGAACAGCGTATTGCATACTATCACTATATCTTCAATGTTACAGTCCGTTGTTGGCCAGTATACCTAACTTCTCATTAACGATTTCATTATTGAAATCCCTTTGACTCAATATGAAATTCCTTTAGTAATTGCTTTTGTAGTGTGGCTGGCACTACGACTCTTTGTGCATACATCAGCACATTGTCACACCTTGTGATAGGCTCGAATATATTTTATCTCTTTTACCCTTTTGCATTTCTTTCATTTTTTAATGAATATATCGTTTCCCAATTGTAATTTCATATCTTGTAAGGTAAATAGCAGTTCACGCATGGAGTTATACCGTTTGCTTTTAATTTCATTTTCCATTCGCAAAGTAGCAATCACGGTATCTTCAAATGGTTCAGCATTATCTGAAATCTGTCTTGATAAACAATTACCGTGTCCTAATTATTTAGATGGTATATACTCTATCTTAAATTCATAGTTTAATGATACAGGACCACAGCGTTGCAGCCTATTAGCAGTACGGCTAGATATTTATTTCTGTTACTCATATACTGATAATAACGGACGATGATCTGTCTGTATTCAAAAACTTCTGCCGTGTAAAAATCTATGCAATTTTTACGGCAAAAATAATTACAAGAGCCTCTTTTTTGATTTGGCTGTAATATTTTCTGCTGATATCAAGAACCACCGCCTTCATGTTACCATCTTTTTATTTATGTAGCATTAGTGCGCCGATACAGTATTCAGAGGCATCTGAAGTTACAACATTCTCCTCTACAGAATCGAAGCGTGCTAACAAATCAAATGTTAATACTTTAAAATTTCGTCGAATTCCCTTTGACAATTTTCAGAGCAATTTCAATTGACATTTTTTAAATACATAATCTACTGTAACACTTACCCTATGCATATTGAGAATAGGATTTTGGTCATAATTTGCCTTTCTCCAAAGCAATCATGTAAGGTCGTCATATTTGTCGGAGGGGCATGTATTTAATTGCGTCTGCCTTCAACGGATCTGGTCCTCGTCCATTTCTTTCAATTTTATTTTCGGTATTAAAAAAATTGACGCTTTCTTTTTCAATGTAATCCCTAATTTCTTCGAACATATATATTACTTGCTCTACATGGTGATCCCGTGATTCGCATTTAATGAGTATATCATCCAGATATGGAAATGCAAATTTACTATCGCTAACAGTGCATCCATAAGCTGTTGAAAAATCGGTGTGACATTAAAGACATATAATAACCTGTTGTATATATATATATATGCGTTACGTTTTAGGTATTTATAGCATTCATCGTCTACGCTAATATGTAGGCACGCGTCGGAGACATCCAATTAAGAAAATACCTTGTGGAAAGTTTTAAGACACTCATTTAAACCAGTGGAAAAAATCAGCATACATTCTGATTTTGTTTATTTGTTTCTAACGCTGCAAAAGTTTATCTGTTCCCACGATGCAAAAGTTACAGTTCGTTTATATTTAAATACCGGTTTGGCATTTACTTTTACTTGGAACTTCGTTTTTGTTGTGATACTGAGATCTAATTTATCAGAAAGAACTTCAGGAAAAATCTTTTAAAATTATTTCTACAAATCGTCCGACGATTCATTTGTATTGGCAAGAAAACCATTCACATTTTTACTGAAAAGATTTATGGGGAGTTCCAATAAGTTAAGCAATTCTATTCAGTGTTCCGAATAATTTTGTGATATCTTTGGTTTTTAAGGTTTTCCTACGAAATGGGACGTGATTTATCATTACACCATTAAAATGTAATTATTTTCCTGAAACACCACCTACAATTTTCGAAATGTCTTTTAATCTAGGAATTCTGTTTTGTTCTATGTATCTGTGTTAATTATCGAGATATCACTGCTCTTATCTAGTTGCAACTTTACGTACACAAATTTCCTTTGAGGCTGTTCGTTTTTTGGTCACCGATAACCTGTTTTCGTGTTTTCTTTCTGTTGAAATGTTTTCCAGGTTTGTTCTACAGTGTGATTTTTTATGATCTCTCTTGCCACATTTGACTCCTTTTATATTTTTAAACGGGCAATTACTTTTAAAATGTTGACCACCGCACCATAAGATTGATTCGATCTTGACATTTTTTCTCTTATTTCTTATCCGTTACAGTGGAGACACTGGAATATGAGAGCAATCTTTTTCTTCAATTTCGTTTTGGGCGTCGCTTTCTTCATTTTTTCTGCGTCGTCTTTCCTGACATTCTTCTGCTTCTGTTTGTAGAGTTACTTTTTGTCGAGTTCTAATTTTGTTGACATCCGTGAACATATATCTTCATCTTTGCTTGCAGTTTGGCCTTAAACCAAAAATATGCATTTGAACATCATCTTAATTCATATGATTTGAATTTTTTACACTTTCCGTTAACATCCTCGGCACAGGTGACGAAATCTTCATGTTTTTGGACAAAATGTAAAAACTGTCCTCAAGTATTTAGCAGAGAACTTCTTTCCCTGAAACGTTTTGATAAAATTTCGTTTTTGGATTTTAAACGGGCAGTAACTTTTAAAATGTAGACCACAACATGGACTCCTTCTTGACATTTTTTGTCTTATTTCTTGTCCGTCACGCCTTTTATATTTTGAAACGGGCAGTGACTTTTAAAATGTTGACCACCGCACCCACAACATGGATTCGATCTTGACATTAATTTCTCTTATTTCTTGT
This sequence comes from Octopus sinensis, assembly GCF_006345805.1. NCBI lineage: Eukaryota > Metazoa > Mollusca > Cephalopoda > Octopoda > Octopodidae > Octopus > Octopus sinensis. Next base: position 2,436,074 of record NC_043025.1, read on the forward strand.
CCGTTACGGTGGAGACACTGGAATATGAGAGCAATCTTTTTCTTCATTTTTTTCTGCGTCGTCTTTCCTGGCATTCTTCTGCTTCTGTCTGAAGAGTTAATTTTCGTCCAGTTCTAAATCATTTGATAAAATGTTAATAGTTTTTATTGAAACAAATCTCACCTGACTTCATGGGCAGAATATAATTACTATATTTTTTTGTATTCGGCAAGTGATACCTGTCTTACAAATAGTCGTACTATTTTTCCCCTCAGATCAATTTATAAATTCTTCTTTGAAAATTTATTCGTATCTTCGAAAATATGCAGAGAAGGTAATCCCATCTTCTGGATTATAACTGAATTCTTCAATAGAGATTGCTACGCTGTCTGGCAAGTTCACACCTGAAGTATTTTTAGACTTCTTTAACATTGATTCCAGCAACTCTTGGTTTTGTTGTTGTTGCTGTTGTAGTTGCTCTTGTTGTTACTATTGTTGCTGTTGCAACTGCACCACAGACGCCAATATGCCTTCTATCTTAAACGATTTTTCTTTGGTAACATACCCATCCCAAACAAATTTAAACGTCCAACGCAAACTTCGAAGAACTCTTCGCCACTATTATACCCTGGTTTGGAACGTATGATTTAAGGAATCAGGGGGAAAGAAAGTGTTTACACGACGCGAATCGATTACCCAACGCTCTTTGTCAATGGCTCACAGTGAACTATTTACCAATTAATTGCTGAAGACTCGACAGTTGTCTACTTAATAGGAATATGTCAGTACCATTCTAGTCAATTGGAAGGTGGTCGGAATCCTTCCACAAAAATACAGAAACAACGTAGACCTCTTCCTTGCGGCAGAGAGAGTTTCACACGAAATAACGTAAAGGAAGATATGCAGTTGTAATTGCTGATGATTTTTTTCGAAATGAAGCAGACTCTTGGTAATTTTCTCAGACAAACGCTTCAATG
>NC_043025.1:2442029-2484529 GCF_006345805.1 Octopus sinensis
GACCTCTTGATCTTGACGACGGTGTTAAATTCACTCTTGATCTCGACCTCTGAGCTGATTTTCATCATGAGGAACAGATGCAAGTCAGCAGGTGGTAAATCTGGCGAATAGGGCAGGTGCGGAAGCGATAGCATGTTGTATTTGGCAAGAAACTCACGAGTGAGGTGATAGGTGCATTGTTGTCGAGAAAAATTCAATACTTCGCGAATCACAGAACCGGTCATTTTCCCCGAACGTCTTCCCTGAAAAATCTCCCAATGCACAATACCGAGGATGTCGGGAAAAAATGATGAACATGCTCTGGATGAAGCTGTAGATTTTCGTGCGCCCATACACTCGAAACATTAAGTACAACCCACTATCTCGCCGCCATATGTTTGCCAAAGCCTGCTCTGTCTCTCTGTAGCAGACTTCCCAATTTTAACACAAAATTACACTTTCTTCATTTCTTCCAATTTCCTCTTCATGAAAAAATTGCAGATTACAGTATCACCAAATTGCAAATTCCACATCTTCGGAAGTATATAAAGCGATGTCGCTCAACAGGGTGCCTCATGAACGTCACTGATAGCTACCACCACGCATACAATCGTATGCAGCCATCTGTTTGCGCACTATAGAACTCATTCGTGAAATTTGAAACGACCTGGTACATGCATATACATACATACATATATATATATATATATATATATATATATATATATATATATATATATATATATACACACTTATAGATATGTATGTATGCCATACATACATATATGCATACATACATACATACATACATACTTATATATATAATATATATATATATATATACTAAATAAATATTCATACATGCAAACATCTATCTCATATACATATATCTGCTTGTGTTTGTGTATTTATATACATACACTTATAGATATGTATGCATTTCATGCATACATACATACATACATGAATAAATATATATATATATATGTATATATATATATATATATATATATATATATATGTGTGTGTGTGTATATATATGTATAAATATATATGTATAAATATATATATATATGTATGTATAGATTTATATACTAAATATATATTCATACATGCATACATGTATCTCATATACATATATCTGCTTGTATTTGTGTATTTATATATATATATATATGTAAATATATATCTATATCTATATTATGTCTCTCTCTCTCTCTCTTTCTATTTACCTATCTATCTATTCGTCGTCTACGGGACGACTATACTGCCATTTAACCACAGGAACACATCAGTTGATTTATTCAGTTCGCTTCTCACACTCGATATTTAGTGCAATCGGGAGATAACACCTGCTTCCGTAGCTTAAAGACTCTAGCCCACAGGTCTCGATCTGTATTTGATCTCCTTGGAGGTGGGTAGTCGTCGCCAGGCATGTCAGGAGTTTACTTCGCTTGCAATATATAGAAAATAGTGTCACTGATTGTGTGACTAGGACACTAAAATTTTAGAAGATCTCTGTTCGTGAAAGAAGCAGTATAAGAAGCAAAAAATATTGCCCATGATCACTTTACAGTGGCTATATATATGTGATATATATATATATATATATATTCATGTATGTATTAATACATTATACACATCAAATTACACATAAACACATACCTATAGTTACGTACATATATGTGTGTGTGCATGTGCGTGTGAGCGTTCGTAGTGCTTTCTTCTGTGTGTATGAGAGTGTGTGTGTATGTGTGTGTGTGTGTAAGAAAAATCATATTTAGTGACGGAAATGTATGCTATTAAAATCTATTATATTGCATACAGTTTTTACATTACCATGTCGCCTTAATGAAATGCCTCACACACATGCATACACACACACGCACTCAAACTAAGCGATAAATTCATAGAGTGGAAAATTTTGCGTTGAGGAAATGAAAGACATTGGCCGAGAGAGAGAGAGAGAGAGAGAGAGAGAGAGAGAGATGGAGAGAGATAGAGAGAGAGAGAAAAATCTACTTTGTTTCTCTCACAGATTTTTAAATTTGGTATATTGATGAATTCTTTCATAATGAATCCGATTTTTTTACCCTTGTATCTACCTAATTATATATATATATATACACGTATACGTATGTATATATATATATATATATATATATATATATATATATATGTATATATATGTGTTTGTGTATATAGTTAATAAAAGGAAATAGAGAAGAAATATAGAGGATACCTGGCTATTTTTTTTATCTCGATGAAAAAAGTAATACGTACAATATTTAAGATGTAAAGGAACCGAATCAACAAATGACATAAACATAAAGCAATCCTACAATTGTTTCCATCGTGATGTTAGGTTTCGATCATCACCGTTTCAGCGATGATAGATGTAAAATAACCCCGCATTATATGTCCAGATACCATCAGTGCGAATGTTTACTTTCTGGTGGTGATCAGTGAAATAACTAAGATGAAGATTGTATCAGATATATGTATGTATATATATATATATATATATATATATATATATATGCGTGTGTGCGTGTGTGTGTGCGTGTGTGTGTAGGCGCAGGAGTAGATGTGCGCTAAGAAGTATGCCACCGAACCACATGATTCCAGGTTAAGTCCCACTGCATGACACCTTGGGCAAGTTTCTTTTTCTATGTTTTGTAGTATTTAATACATTTTACATTTTTGGAATAACTGAACGTCGCGCATCCCGACTTTTGGTAACAGTAAGTTTGCATATACCTACATATGTAAATATAGGTATACTAGCAGTTAAGGCCGATTTCACCCGGTCTGTTTGGATGATGTGGGTGTGATCGTTTTCGGCTTGGCATAATCTATAACAGCGTTTCTCAACCTTATCATTTCGGGTCTCCTGTTTCGATTGGAGCCTCCAGCTATATGAAAATTTATTTCCATCACAACCCCACCCGCTGTCAGAAAACAGCTTCAGGAGATGTGAAGAAAGAATTTGTACGTTGTCTGTTTCTGAGAGCTATTGCATTGGACCACTGTCTAATCATTAAAACATTTATTTAATTATGAAGATAGAAAGAAATTATACATTAATCCCTATTTTTGTAAGCAGTTGTATCCATAAAAATTTTCTTTTCAGAGAGCAGAAATTGAAAGATTTGTGAAATGGACATGTGTGCGTGTGTGTGTGTGTGTGTGTGTGTATGTGCGTGTGTGTGTGAGAGAGAAAGAGAGTGAGAAAGAGAGATAGGGTGAATGAGTTAAGGTGTGTGTCATTGAGTTACTTTGGCTGGCACAGTGACTACGAAGCTTTTGAGGCGGCAGATGACTGGGGTGATTTGAAAGATGTGAAGAAGTGCCATCTTTTCAGAGGAGCGCTTCTTTGTAGGCAACATTTCTCGTTTTCCCTTCTGATGCACAAATGCCTAGACTTTGTTTGCTGCCAACATGGGAGCATCAAACAGAGAGTTCACCGTGGGAGAACACTTGTTCTGTGAGATTTAAACCAACCATTTGCAATGATTGACCCTCTGCCTTATTTATTGTCATTGCAAAAGAGAGGTTGATAGGAAATTGAAACCGCTTAAATTTGTAGATCGTATCGGAGGGAGTGAGGGACATTGGGGTAATAAGAACATCTTGAACAGTGGCTGGTACATTCAAGATGGTTGCCTGCAGAACTCGGGAGTAAATATTTTTTATTATCATCCGCGTGCCGTTACACATTATTTGAGCATCCAGATTCCGCAGCAGCATGATGGGACGCCAACCTTGAGATGGAGTTCCAGAGGCGGAATTCCTGTGGGCGTTTGGGAATTAAGAAATTCTGTTATGAAAACGGTCATATCCTCCGGGTTTTCATGCGTGTCAATGGACTTGAAGGAGAGTTTTTCTCCAGGAAGCAGATCAAAAACTTTATTATTGATAGCGTCGACTGTTTTGTTGTGAGGCGCCAAAATTGCTATTCCTTGTAGGCAAGTTGTGTGAAGGCTTTGGCTTGCAATGTCAGGAAAAACTGCAGAAATCAAATCATCTTTAGTAGGCACGAAGTTACCAAATGGTAAATGGATGAAACCATCAGTATCACCAGCTACAGTTCCATTACTAACATCGAGAAGCTGCGCCGAGAATGTGGCCGCATTTTCGTCGCCAAACATTTGAACTCTCATGTTCGTAGTCAGGTGAAGTTTCTCGCTGTGGTGCCATAACTAGGATGATTTTATGGAAGCATTTACTTCGTTAGCTCTTGTCCGCCAGGGAATGACAGGTAGAGTTTGTCGGAAGTTGCCAGCAAGCAGAACAATCACTCCACCCATCACTCTCATATTGCGTCTCAGATCTTGAAGAGACCGCTCGAGCGCCTCAAATGCTGCCTTATAACACATGGCTTCCTCATCCCAAATGATAAGGCTGCACTCAGTGAGAAGATTCCCCATGGCTGAGCCGCGACTAACATTGCAAGTTGGATTTCCCTGTTTGGTCAAGTCTAGTGGTAATTTGAATGCTGAGTGTGCCGTACGACAGCCATGCAGTAGAGTTGCTGCGATGCCGCTGGATGCAACCGCTATAAGAATTCGGATTTTCTGACGAATTTTGGCGAGTAGGAGGTTCATGTGAAAAGTTTTTCCGGTTCTGCCGGGAGCATCCAAGAAAAAAATTCGTCCTTCGTTGGAATTGCCACTGGTGAGGAACCTATTGTATTCAATTCTCTGTACTTCCAAAAGTGTAGGCTCGTCCTGAGCAACCTGCACCACCATTTCCTGCGTGTTGTAGCTCATCTCTCGCATGTACTCAGCAGCTAAAGCAGTTGAAATATCCCGCGGAGACGGCCGACTGAAATCTGAGGACGCCAACTCCTCCCATAGCTTGCAGTCGCGATTGCAAATAAAGGAGGGCTGTGTTGTAGATGACGTTATTGAGGTCGAATCCAGCCGTTGGATCTTCGGCTTGAAGTCGTCGGAGATAATCTTCGGAAAAACTATCTTTAAATGTGTCCCAGAAATGAAGAGGGTTAGACACATTACTGAATAGCAAGATGAGACAAAATATTCGGCGCATTGCTTCTGGTGTCCTGCATTCAGAGGCCTCTTGCAATGCCGTGTTCCAGAGACCCTCATCCTCGAGTAGTCACCGTCGCAAGCAAGCTTCCCTGTAAGTGCAACACATTTGTCCTTCGAATGATCTGACGTGGGCAAATGATGTTGGGTCTTTCATATGAAACAGAATCATCCGCAAAAAAGCACTCCTGATCCTTTGGGTGTACAGTGTGGACACGACCGATCATGTTTCCTTTGTAGATTACCTAACCGACCTCATTGTCGATTCGCACACCCTGCCGCCGCCTTTCACATTTTTTGTTAGTCCAAGTGAAGTAAACACGTTGCCTATTTTCTAAGTGTACATCTAGGCCAAAAACAGATGCAGAGGACTGGTGAATATCCAAACCTAAAATGCGCCATGCCGCCATATTAGACGAAATATTGAAGGATTTCATCGTTGGCTGTCTCTTCATCCTGCACACCCAAAGCAGCCATGTCGCTGCCCTTGTTTACATGTTTGCATATGTACTTCATGCCTTTAATTGAGGTGCAAGATTCAACGTTGATGTGGGCGTTGAAGTTTTTAAGGGAGACAGGGCTGTAGGGAACAACCATAATGTTGTTGAAGGCAATGTCTTTGCTCTTTATCCTCTTTGCGCCGAAATTCCTCCAATGTCAGGGGCACGTCGTCAGTAAATTGGGTAGCCATCAATACCAGTACATATAGCCCTGTTGAAAGCCCTGGGATGGTTATTTGAACATCTATTTTTTTCATTACACGGAGAATTAGTATTCAAGACACCACAGGGCCCGTGTGTCATATGCGCCGACACTATTTGGAATACCTGCAAGTTGACATTAGGGTCAGGCAGCTCTACACATAAAATCTTATCTATATCCGCAGGTCTGATTCTTTCTTGGCACCAAGTCAGTATATGGGCGTGTGGAAGACCCCGCTTTTGCCATTCTACTGTGTACATGCACGCGTTAAGTTTTCTGTAGACAGCATCATGTTTCAATAGCCACATAAATTTCTGCAATTTTCCATGGCCACTAAGTCGTGTCTGTCGCATGCAGCCTGGCCCTCGAATAAGTTTTCCGTTATCTCCCTCCAAGTTGAGTTGCACGTAAAGGTGATGAAGATGTCAGGTTCGCTAAACTTACGGACATATGCCATGGCATCCTGTGTCCGCTGATGCATATACCGTCGAGACCCGGTATGGCTGGAAGTAAGTATCACCGGAAGGCCTATGTTTCTTGCATTAACATACAGCTGGACATGAACGGTAAGATATCGATCCACACGCAATCTGTTTTGATTTTAACGAATACAAAGAAGCCTTTCACCTTCAACCTTGGCAAACATGTCAACCAAGAATTGATTTGTGACTTCTTTGTACCGTAGTAGTTGTTCGAACATTTCTTCTCTGACCATAAGACGGAAGGCATAGAATTCCTTGCAGGAAACAGCCTTGGTTAATTCAGCACCCGTGATTGGATCAACATGGCGTTGGTGAAAGCTGTTGCCATCCTCTCCAAAGGGGAAACAGTAGGGGGTACCGCAGGCAGTCGTATGACCGATAGGTTTCCGAAACAAAGGACAGTCGGCTTCCACCCATGACAAAAACTTAAGGAGAACCTCAAATACGCCAACTTTTCGACCAACCACAACGCCAGGTCTCCTAAACTCTGTCGTAGTTATCGTATCCAAACGGGTTTCATCACTGTCCGCATTAAGGAAATATTTGAAATGAACGGGATAGCATAATATTTACTTCTCGACACAAATTATGCAATTCATATTCTAAGTACAAATAACAACAATCCCCCACCCACCTCTGTGTCATCCCCTAACTAACTCCCTTGCACCCCAACTGATATCCTGCTACATATATCTATGCAGTAAACAACTTTTCATCTACCTTTACATTTCCTAAACTTTTTATGGTTTCATTTTTTAATTCCTAACCTGTTTTCCTTACAGACGCACACCATATACGCGCGTGTGAACTAATACGCACTCACATAATAATCTCAGATGAAAGCTACTACTACAACTACTATCTCCCACTTCACTCGCCGTCCTTAGATTTTAAAGCCAAATTAGTTCTACCAACTCGACGAGCAAACCGTGGTCTATTATTTTACAACGTAAATACACTATCTTCCGCCTTCCTCTCCTTCAAACACCACTCTATCCACTTCAAATACTACACCTATATCTTCATCCTATAATTCTGTTTTAAATGGCTATATATAATGCTACAATATGTTTACTTATCTATCCTACAACGGACCCGTGAATGACCCCGGAATACGTGCGTAAAGCCACTCGCCAGCCAATTTCCATATAAAACCTTGTCTTCGTACACTCCTTAATCAGTAACAAACGTTCTCATTCTTATACATAGGATTTCTGGTATTTTATTTGCATTTTCCTTCAGCACAACTGTTTTCCTCCCGAACTATTCTTTCATTGCATTTTGATCAAATTCCCAACAGGTTTACACGGGGATTCTAACGAGAATGTAAACTTCACATAATCACGATATCATTTGACTGAATAGTAGCTTGTGGTATACCCCATGTTAGGATAATATGCTACTTTTGTGGTTCTCTTAGCTATGAAGTTTATGTAGCCTGTATTGTGTCTACGCTATTCCCTACACACACATACGCATATATGTATATACTCTAGATTAATATCCCTTCGTTGCGAGCGTATCCCACAACAGAATATTTTGGTACTTTTGGTACAGCATTCCCACATAAGTTACCTTTTCTACGTTCTGGTGAGGATTTTCCATTTTTTTCACCTCAAATTTGCAGATGATGGCAGGAAGCTCTTTAGAAATTGTTTTAATATGTGTTGATTTTTTTTCACATCCCCTATCCCAATCGGTACCGATTTTGGCCAATGCTTTTGAACGACGCATTTAAAAAAGTTTTTAATGAAAAATTTGGGAATTCAGCGACCACCATTATAATCCACACTTTCTTTCTTTTCAAACGAAGTGAAACGTAATTTGAGAACAATGGCGACATCTTAAATAGTTTGTTCAATGTCCTCGCTTTTTCCTATACTGATGTTATTTTTCTGCAGCTTTTGCATTTTTTGTCCGATTCTGATGAAAATCGATGTGTGATCGAGGTTGACGGCAGTAAGTTGATCTCAGTATATGACGTTGAAAAATCACTAATTGCGCCAGGGCAGTAGCTTTCTAAAATCAATAGATGTTTAGAGTGCAAATACCAGTAGGGGCTTTGTTTTTGGCCGTAAATTTCATGTTTTTTATCCGATTTTAATGAAATTTGAGATATAGGTAAATGATTGGTGGGGGAGACGGAAAAGGTATTTATTTAATTCAAAATGGCTTGAAATAGGCATAAATGCAAATAAGCATATTCTTAGACACATTCTTATCGATTTTATAGAAATTTTATACGTGATTATAGTTCATGTGTATTAGTTGATGCCAGCATGAAGAGTTGACAAATAATCGATATCTGCGCGTGAGCAGAGGATTTTAAGAAATCAATAGGGTTTTTGCATGCAATCACCCATAGGATTAATATTTTATACAGTAACTTTTACAGAATTCATCCGATTTTGATGAGCTTTCACTTTTAGGGAAAGTTTAATGTCGGAGACATGTAGAAGAATTAAAATTAAACAAGCGAGAAGCAAAAATCCTCAAATCATTCACAATAAAATAATGAACTGATTTTGAAGAAAATTTAAACCGTGAGCAAAATTAAGCACTTCGACGTATGAAACATCCGTTATTCATATAATGTACTAAGATTTAAATGTCAATGGGATATTTTCGTGTAAATGGTCACATGGAATCTGTTTTATGATATAACCTTACCATTTTTCTTCGGATTTTGATGAGATTGGACACACTGATCAATTTTGTACCGCGAGTGGTATTAAGGGGAGAGAGATAAAGAAACATCGATCAAATCGACCTCAGAACATATTCTTTGTAAGCCTAGTACTTATTCTATCGGTTTCTTTTTCTGAACCGCTAAGACGTAAACACACCAGTATCGGTTGTCAGGCGATATTGGGAAGACAAACACAGACACACAAACATATACATACACACATACATATATATATATTTACATACGACAGGCTTCTTTCAGTTTCTGTCAATGAAATCTACTCACAAATCTTTGGTCGGCCTGAGGTTATAGCAGAAGACACTTGCCTAAGGTGCCACAAAGTGGGACTGAACCCGGAACCATGTGGTTCGTAAGCAAGATACTTACCACACAGCCACTCCTACGCCTATATATATATATATATATATATATATATATATTGAGAGAGACAAAGAGAGAGAGAAGAAATAATTATTCATGCAATTAAAAGTTATACTGATGGTTTAAAGTGCAGATAATAAAGAGATGCGCTCAAACTGTCAAATTCTTAAAATACGTAAATGAAGAATGCGAAAAAGTGTTGTATGAGCAACTTAAGAAAATTTTATTTGTAATAGAATGTCAAAAGTGAAATTTACGTTATCACAAACAGTAAACACATATCAATTATTAGTCCTGAAGAATTATGCAAGTTCAGGTGAAGTTTCTGCTGATGAATATGTCTCGATTCACCTGAAAACTTATGTAATATTTAAGTGTTTTTAAAAGATTTCACGTCTGGAGAGATGGAGCAGCATTAGCAGAGTAATTCTTTAATACATTAGCAGCACCCGTAGAAATTCCGCGGAAAATGCGAAATTTTTAGATGGTTGTAAGTTTATGTGGAGACATAAAAATTAGCGCTCCTTTAAAAATTGTATATTCTACATAATTGTCGTATTAAAACACCTTCAGTCCTTCTGGATAAGACCCTCTGCTTCTCTTGGTGCCATTGCCCATTTGGTTTCATTCTTTCTGTTGTTCGCTTACATCGTCTCTCATCTTTGGTTTATAAACAAATAACTTTTTTCAAGCGAGCAGACGATTGCGCTTATGCGCATGCTTTAAGTAATAGGTGGTATTAAAAAAATATATCAATTACAAACATTACACTCTTCACATACACTCACCAACGCAACCTCCACCACCACCACTAACACCACCAACACATTCATCATCATCATCATCTCTCTCTCTTTCTCTCTCTTTCTCTGCCTTCCTTTAATCTCACCATCAGAACATCGATCCTTTGCTACAATTCTGTTTCTCACTCTCCTCTATATCACTACCTTCAACTAACATTTTTAACCACGTAATAACTATTACGTTCCCCCTACCACACGTCATAGACGCTTCTCTTACCCTCTTTTTCTCTCCCTTCTTTTCTCTCTACCTGTTTTTCTCTGGCTCTTCACCTTACCCGCTTTTTCCCTCTACTCCATCTTTTCTCTCGCTCTTCGCATCACAGCATTAATCACTTCAAGTTTTAATCAAATATTCAAATATTAAAGTGGAACGATTCATTCGATCAGTCCCATTTGTCAACAAATTTGGAACGTTTTGACCATTTGAGAAATCCTAATGTAAAGCAAATAGCAATGTTTTGTTAATGTTATTCCTCAAACCTCGTAAATCTGAAGATGTGGAATAGCAAAGTCAATGTTCTGTTTAATAAGTTAGATATTTTCATCTTTCATAATTTAAGCGCGAATTGAATGAAATCTGAGATAGATACCATGGACGTTCTGTTTAAGCTGCTACAGGCCAACATTTACAGGAATGATGAAGGGGTTGAAGTGTTTAGCACAGAGGTTAATACTGAAAACGAACTGATGTTTAAGATCGAGGAGCAAAGGAATAGACGAGTGAGTCGGTAGTACCTGCTTGGTGGGGTCAAGAGCTCAGCCAACTCCTACAAGAATCTGTAGCATGACAGTGACAGTGGCAAAACAAAGAGAAGAGATATCCTGCCTGCGAGATAGCTGTTAGAGTATGTCTGTTAGGGATAGAGTAAAATTTAGCCACGTCACCCTTCTTTCGATGCAATCCCGGATGTGTATCACCCTTCCAGATGTAGAAAGATTTCTTCATTGTGTGTTTCACTTGAGCATTGTAAATGGTCTGAAGTTTTGGCTGCAAAGAGAAGGATTGGACTTTAAAATACCGTACTAGCTATGCAAAGGATCTACTTTCGCCAAGAAAGACCTTCACTGCTAATAATGCTCAATGAAGTGTAAGGTTTCAAGTAAGGTTGTGAGGGACACTTGTCTAATCTTCAGCCCATTACAAATGGCCGTGTTTCAACACCATGTCCACGGCTATGCTGTATCCTTTCTCCGTCTCTAATGGCCTATTTCAATGGTAGTCTTAAACCACATATCTGTTCAAAACCGCCACCTAGTAATTTTAAGTGCCTTTAGTGAAGTCCATATTGTCTTAAACATTCTTCAGTTGAAGAATACCATATTTTCTCCTTCCCTCTTGACTTGGTCATCCTGTGAATCGGTTTCAAGCCTGCTTTACTCCTACTCGAAAGAAAATATGAAATCTGTCCTTATTCAACGGTATGAAAATATATATCCCCGTTCTTGGTGTATAAACAATTTAAACTTTATTCAAGACAATACTTTGGAAATATCGTAAGGCTAACGAAAGAACTGGAGACGAACTGGGAGTCCTTTGACACACAGAATCCGAAAATGATATCAATTTAATACGATCACATCAGAATTTTAAGATACTGGATCCACAGAATGTCTTTGTTTTGTTTTTGAATAAACCAGCTTATGAAGAACGTACTAATATACATAGAAATTGCATTGTCTTCAAAACTAGGATTTTTTAAACTTCTACTGAAAAGCTAGCAAATATCTCTAAATTTCTACAGACAGTTTACTTTATTGTTCATGCCTATTTTTTCATGAATTTGTGTTTGAATGGTTTTCTTTAGTGCTGAACCTCAATAGCCCAGCATCGTAATTAATTTCAATCTGCCTTGATAAGAAGTGGATGTTGGATGATTTTCTCCAGCTGAACTAAAGTCTGTTCATTCACATTAAAATACCCTGGGACTAATGCTCGCTGCGGCCATTATTTCATTACCTGATGTTTACACCAGACCTTTAATAAAATAATCGATAAACCATAATAGACATTCGTACTACATTTCCCAATATATTTCCCCTTAAATATGAGGAAAATAGTGAAAATTGAGGGTTTGGGTATCTTGAAATCTAGACGTAATCCTAAAAAGTGGATTCCACATTTGAATTCAGCAAAATTATTTAACAGAGTGGTACTCTTCTATAACTTGTTGTTGTATATGAGTATACCGTACGCGATAGAATAGGTAACAGCCTCTAAATATAGTGTTAGGTTTAGTGTTTGGGTATGCTCCATATGGATGAAACATTGCACTGGACCAAACACGGATTGCACTTTGGCAAGGCATAGCACCCATACTTCATTCAATTTACGCATAGAGTTGAAGCCATAGGAAACAATATGACAGGCGTAGTCTTAGTTTGAACTTCATTCATTCACCAACGGTAACATAGACATGATGCTCCATAGAGGAACCTCTGTCATGTCAGTGGACAGAACCGCCATGTTTCCAAACTGTATTACTACTGACGTCTTCGGACCTATGAAACGTAGGTGTTATTAAGCTACCGAATTGCGTAAATAACTTATACTAAAATCAGTTCTTCATCTCGCATGGATAACCAAGGGGCACATTAAACTGTGGAACCTCTCACGGTGCAGCTTTCGGAAAACAATCTACAGACCTAAGCTGAAATCTCATCTGAAAGGGAGTGTCTCCAGGACCCCTGTTACAGTCCCCTTCAACTCCTTCATCTTGAGGAACAAATAAAAATCACAGGGCGGGACATTTACATAATTTATTCATAGAGGTTTTTTTCTAGGTTTCCTGTGTCTTTACTGTCCATTAGTAGGATCATCAAGGATCTGTGAATTGGACCTGTGGATCAGAGAGAGAGAATTTATTTGAATATATATATGTCTTACAAACAACATGCACATGCAAGTGCTACCAGTTAAAAGCTCCGTATACCGGAAGCTAGCAAGTGTATGGGTCATCAGGAGAGAATGCGCGCCGTTTCGGGGCCTACCTCTCGACGGCATCCAATGCGCACCGGCCCCCATCACTGATATGAGGCCCCGCTTGCTAGATCAGCTGGTTATGAAGTTAAACTCAATATACTTCTAGCCATCGCTCATCGTCTCTTGTTAACCTAATCCAGTGGCTAGCCTTCTCCACTGTAGATTGGATATCAGTCATGGTGGTATTGACTTTACGATGAGTTAGGCCTAGCGATAACAGCAGTCGTCTCACGCTGTATCCAACAAACCCTCTACATCCGACTTCGCTAGGAAAATGTTCCACTTTCCAGCCTGCGTCTTCACATTCCTCGAGGAGGTTTTCATAACGGCTCAATTTTCGAGCCCGAGCGGCGTCCACTCCGCATCATGCTTGCAAACAGTCTGAATTGATCTGCGCCAAAACCAAGTCCTTTCCGATGATTCTGCGTTGCTCCCACCATATCTCTGTGTATAAGAGAAGACAAAATGTCGTCAGTTTCTGCTTCTGCTTTCCACTTCCTGGCTGTGTTCATCTCTGGTGGGTTACGCCTGATTTCCATATCCTTCAATTCTCTCAGCATCATGACCGTCCGTATCTTCCCCAGCTTATATATTTCGACTATTGATGCTATTGGCAGCTGCAACGAACCTCTTTTACGATAAAGAGCTGAGCTGTTCAACATACGAGGTAGGCCAAGCCGCTTTCTAATGAACACATTACATTTTTGCTCAATGCTTTCAACTCGTGACAATGCTACTTCGTATATTAAAAGTGGCCACGCAAGTCGCGAACTGCAAGCACCAAATTTTATATTTACCTGGTAACTTCGAATTATCAATCGCTGATAACCCAGCCTCGATCTGTTTCATAATTTCAATCCCATGACTTCTGTCTGACAATGTTCCAGCGTATACTCGTCCCAAGCTCTTGACGGGCTCTTCCTTGACTGTTGGAATGCTTTCTTCAGATATCCGGAACTTAAATTCTTTCTGCACTCCCTTAACAAATGTCAGACTACGCGAGTTTTTTGCTCTAAATCGCATCCTTGACGCCCTTACAAGTTCGTCTAATCTCAAGAGGGCATTCTGCATGATTTGTTTATCTGTAGCTAGAAGTGACACGTCATCCATGAAGGCTTTCTTAGGCGATTGAACATGGGCGATTTGTTCCGGAAAATCTACACCTTTCAAAACCAACTCCATGACCAAGATAAACAATGTGACAGATATTGTACAGCCAGCAGCAATGCCAACCTCTAAACTGTCATAGTACATCCTCATTATTTTGATCACTTTGTCAGGAATATGAATGTGGTTCATGGCTGTTATTAGTAATTCGTGTGGCACTGAACAATACGCGTTAGCTAGGTTGTGCCTTACCACGTTCAGACTTTACTTGTTCTGTTTGGCGTCCTGGATCGCTTTCCAAATCGAAAAACTGGATACCGGGGATTCCGGGGTTTCCGGCCTTTTGAACAGATTCATCAACATATCCGTTACACTGTAAATATGTCACTGTTCTCCTCGACGGAATTCCCATAAAAATCTTGCCTTCCACATTCAATAAGGATATCGGCCTAAACTGTTTTATGGTCTTTGCATTGGCCTCTTTCGGCAGGTATATTACACCAATCCTCTGCCTTACACCAATCCTCTACTATAGTCTCCTTGCGCCACAGTTTTCGGAGTAGAACGAAGAGTTTCTTTCGCAGACGATTGCAGTACTTGTAGGCTTTATATGAGACGCCATCACCTCCTGCGGCACACTTTGCTCTAGCTTTTCTTACGAAGTCATTCACCTCTCTCTCCCTGATGTCCCCAATCTGGAATTTGATGTCAGGTCCTGAGAGATGATTTAGCCCATGTAGAGGTGGCAGCGGCTGGTTACGGTGCGGATCGTTGTAGGTTTCCTTGATATGAGCATCCAATTCTTCTTTATATATACATGTACTTACACACACACACCCTAACATATACATATATAAATGTTTATAACAAATAACATTTTAATGAGAATATCTTCAATTTATAAGTATATATGTATAGAGAGAGAGAGTGAGAGAGAAAGTGAAAGAGAGAAAGAAAGAAAGATAGAATGAAAGAAAGAAAGAGTGAGAGAGAGACAGAGAGAATTAAGAATTTGAATATACAAACTCAATCCCATTATTATCATTATTAGACTGTATATCTAGGTTGCCAAAAAATAAACTGTTACATCGGTTGGGACCTAAAGGACATTCAGCGTAAAACCTACCATCTGAAGGATCCAGCCTATCCATTCGCTATCTGCTTTGATATTATATCCCTTCTCTTACATATATGTATTAATAGTAGCGGTATACCAACAAAAGAATGAATGGGACCTCAGTATTATGTAAATAGAGGAATTTATCTGTAACATGTGAAACCCCATACGTCAAAATCTGTAATTCGGTTTTGGAATACATACAGAATATATATACATATATATATATATATATATATATATATAGGACAGGCTTCTTTCAAACTGAAAATATTATCTCGCATTACAATACAGACGTAATACTGAAATAGTGTAAGAGATAAAAGATTGCTCTGGGCTCGCATTAGGCAAGAAGTTGGAAATTGTTTTGGCCCATGACACTGCATGGACCTTGGCTTTTCTATTTGACATCTGTTGCTTTAAATATTTTATTTCGATTTTATGTATATATGTATGTATATATTTATGTTTGAGCCAATGAAGCAGACCTCTACAATTTAGCTAGGGGAAATAGCAGCCAAATCTCCCTCAAAACCCTACCCATTATGTAGTTTGAATGAGAAACTGTAACTAAAGGTTAATGTTATTAACCCCAAAATGTTACCTGTTTTAATAGCAATCGATCTTTTCTCTTTCTTGCGTAGTTTTTCATGTCAGCTGCAAGAGTGAAGAGGGTTAACTTGGACGGTGTAAAGTAGTGGAGATGTTTGTTTATTGTATGTGGTGGTTACTTTTGACTGTTTCTTCTCCATAAAGATGAATGATTGAAAACGAATCTTAACACAATATATATACAACTTCAAGTGGAATCGGACATCATAAGAGAGACAGAGAGAGGAAAGAAGAGAGACGGCATATCGATGGTTTTGGCTGACTGTCATCATGTACGCCACTTGTTGCTAGCTAAATGGTATGTGCTGGCTCTCTGAACAAGCTCGTTGCTTTTAATGGCGGAAAAACAGGACGAAAAGATTACAAACATAGCGATTCTTATTTTGAAACCAGCAATTTTGAAAATCTTTTTAGATTACGGAACGCCCTGCTCTCTCATGTGTCCATGTTTAAAATTACAGTGCGATCGGATAAAAAATACTCGAGTTATAAGCGCACAAACAGACAGAACGGATTTGATGTATTAGATATATATACATATATATTGTCAAGGGATGGTAGGGGACAAACACAAGCTCAAAGGTGGTGGTCTCTTTGCGTCTCTGCAAATTAACGCTTCAGCAAAAGGGACTGATAGAATAAGTAGCAAACTTTATAAAAATAAGTAATGAGTTCGATTTGTTCGAGTAATACTCTTTAATGTGATACTCCAGTATGGCCGCTGTCTACTGGCTAGAACAGGGAAGAGATAAAAGGTAGGTTCATCCGTACATACATATATACATGGTCCAACAACCGGATTACTATCTCCTAATTTGAAGGGTATCCGTTTGCAATCCAGGAACAGGAAATATCAACCAAATACCTGATGCACAAAAGGGACAAAGATGCAGGCAAAACAGTAAAGCGTGACAGCCGATGCAGATTACGTGGCGGTAACACCGAAGATATCACCCATATTACAAGCAGTTGTCCGAAAATGTCATCTTGATTTTATCTACCGATGTGACATGATGTAGCTAGGACACTGTATAATGAAATCCGTCGGAAGGGTAATTCCAAAGATAAAGAAATAAAATTCCACAATATGGTGCAAGCTAAAACCGCTACCAATAAAATGGAGTGCTGCCGGAATGTCCCAGTGGAAATCCCAATGAAATATAAAAACAATAGACCTGACATGGTGATTTGGGATTGAAGAGAGAAACTGTGTACACTTGTGGAAATCAGCTGCCCAGTGGATGTTAACATGAAGCTAAAGATCAACGAAAAAGAAAATACCTTCGTTGAACTATTGAGTAATCTGCAGGAATTCTTCATTTCATCTTCATCCTATTGTTCTCCTCCTCTTCTTTTTCATCTGAATTGTTAGAATATTCAGTGATAATATCAATATCAACATTCTCATCCGCTTTCTCGTCATATTCATCCTCATCTCAACATTCAACATCGTATTTATGATCAACATTATCGCTGTCATCATCATCATCATCATCTTCGTCAGCTTCAGCAGGTCATCTGTGAAGACCTTATCCATGCTGTATTAAAAGCACTGGTCACCTGGGAGTTTATACATAACCCCTTCGTTCATCTTTAAGCAGTCTGAACCTTTTGGTGAGAGGATCACTCTACATGTTCTTTCTTCTTGAATCACGTACCGCGTTTACATCATCACTGACTCACATGGATCTTGCATAAGAGCTGTGGTGCCATTATCAAGGTGTAGTGGCCATGTTGCGAATTGTCTTCGATCTGTTATTGCTCTATTTTGGCTCAAAAGTGTAACCAGAGAGGAGAGTTCTTAATGGAGATCTGAATTACTGCCTCACGAGTTCCTCTTGGCAATATTGGCAGAACTTGCTCGGAGTTTCTACCAAAGAGCACAACTTTTCAACCGAAACCTTCATTGTTGCCAGTGATTTCTTTCAGAGCTTTGTCATGAGCAGGAAAAGCATACAGAGTGATCATGGAAGCCTGATCTATAATAATCAAATACAAATTTCTCAAATTATTTCTGGTCAGAGCGAGGTGATACATTGCAAATTTTAGTTTCCAACAGAGAAACGGGCAATTTGAGCAAACTGTGCACCGTCCTTCCACCAGAGATCAATGTTGAAGATATGCCTCTGCACGCACCACTTGATAGTTTCTCCTTCGTAGATGTGAGATCAGCGTATTAAATATGTAATTTTTGTCCCAACCTCCAGGAACCTCTGCATAGAAGCAGGAACATTCCAGCACCTCACCTCACCTTTTCTTATCAACTGTCTTCAATGACTGCATCAGCGATCACTCTCTGTTCATCGGTAACCGTTGCAATGCCGGGGTGGTTCATGACATGTTTATGCCCGACCCGTTACACTAGAACTGGTTCAGACAAGCCAATATTAAGGCAGCTAATGCAATTTTCAATTTGCATAGAATTTATAGAGTGTAGAGTATGCATTAAAACTTCGCTGAGCATAATCTACCATCATGGTATTCTTGTGAGTGTTCCTCAGGCGAAGGACATTAGAAGGATTTGAATAGGTGCAAAGGACAACGAACGTGATACGCGGCTGAAATGCCATCCGATATGCAGCACCTTTAGTATGGCATGTTCCAACATCACAAAATTTTGGAGAAGACCAAGCCATATGTACACATCTTTAAATATTGCACAGATTTCACCTCCTACAGTGCTCACTTCTCAAAGCTCTTAGTACCTGGAACATCCAAAATAGCAATCGTAAATGAAATGTTTCTACGTCCTTAGGACTCACTGTGTTCATTCTGCTGCCGATGTTATTGTTTCTTCTCCCGAGTGTTCACGATCGATCTGTTTTTGAGTAGGTTACTGAGTGTTACCTATGTGAAAGCACAGTCTCTCACCGTCCTTATTACAACATTTACCATCAACATCGCCATCCTCCTCCCCCTCATCATCATCATCAACATCATCTCGGCCATTTTCTCCTTGTTGGTGTTGTTGTTGTTGTTATTGTTGTTGTTCTTAACATAACGAAATACATTATAATCGAACCGAGTGAAAACGAGTTTATTGAGCGAGGTGCTTTTTGAAACGTCAACTGACGAGAAACATCTGCAAAGAAAGATGCACCGCGGCCAATCGACCATTATCTCATCCGTGAGTGGCCGATTGAAGACGGGTTGAAACGGCAGTAATGATTAATGTATCACGTAGAATCCATTTTCCATTTCCGTCATGTATGTGTGTGTGTGTGTGTGTGTGTGTGTGTGTATGTGTGTGTATGAGTGTGTGAGTATACGCTTCGACGTTGGTATGGTTGTGTGAAAACAATTTTGCTTCCGTATTCTGTCCCTCTGCGTGTACTCTGGTCTTCAGCCGAACAATCCCGTGTATGTTAGTTAATTGGATACAGGGTAACTTAGAAACATGTCGTATATATACGAAGTGGTATCATAAAGTTCCCGGCCGAGTTATGTTTAATAAAAGTAACTTATACTACCTGAGTTTTAACTTCATTTCCTTCGGAAAAGTCGACTTGCGAAATAAGACACAAATATGAAACGTTTTCCTTTCTTTTTTTCCTTTTTTCACCTTTAACGTCACATATACGGCTCCAGTTCTAACAGATCAATTACTCGGGGCAGCACGTTGAACGCCACCAACGCTCTGGCCGGGTCAATTCAATCCCCGCACATATCTCTAAGTTTCTTATAGGTTTCCCTATCGACCACAATGACCTTCACACTCTCTTGGTGCACGTCATTGGACAACTTTTCCCTTATGATGTGCCTGAACTTTACGATTTCTTTCTCCACTTACTTGTTCTTAGAATACGTCACAAAATTCCATTTTTTCTTACCCCCTTTCGGTCTTCTCCTTTCTTCTTTTACTACTTTTCTTATTATAGGTTCCTCTATACACTTCTCTGAGTCTGAGACCTTCTCTTTCTCCGTCTTCACCTTTTCCATCTCACCCTCTTGTAGTTGAGTTCTTGAATCTTCCTTCAATTCACCTGTCATCTTCATACTTGCTTCCTCCTTCTCTGACTCATTGTCACACACCTTCTTAATTATTTTTTCACTTTCCTTTCCCGCCTCACTTTTATCATCTTTCTTTCTCGTTATCCCTTTCTTTCCCACCTCTTCTTTCCTCTTTTTCTGGTTAGTCTGTGGCGGACGTACTCTACCGCTCCTCCTTTTTCTTTCCACTAGCTTGGAATATTCTTCCGCTGTTTTCTCATTATTCTCTACTGTCAATGCCTGCTCGACACCCTCTTCAGTCTCTCTCTGCTCCCTCGGTGGACATCTCGCCTTCATGTGTCCCTCCTTGCCACACTCGAAACACACAAGCGGCCTGCCTTCCACCTTCCCTCTCATTGTAACACTATCTCCTCTGCCATTCCGTTCATGTCCTCCACTTTAGCCTGGATTGTTAGCTCCAACCCACAGCCCCAGCAGCTTGTTTGCTCTGGTGGCCCTCAATATTCCAGCCTCGTCCTCCATGTTGTACACAATGGCCGTCACCAGACATGCCTCCTCCAGCTCAGGGGGAACCTGGCTCACCCAAACCCTCACCACACGTCCGCCGCAACAGGATGGCAGAAGAATCCATTCTTCTGAGCGGACCGCCTCCGTAGCATGCCTCATCGCTTCCTCCTCTGATGTGAAACGCACATCCACAGTTGCATACTCCCTGCATCCTGTTCCGAAGGTTATCATCCTTTCATGCCTTCCAACATCCTCTCGATCCCCTCCACAGTTGCTATCTCGATCCTTCCTGTAGCGACCCTCACAGTCCTGTATGTCACTGTCTTCCTCATAACGCTGTTCACCAGCTCCTCGGGTGGTGTCAATTTCATCTCGCCTTCCCCACTCAGCAGCCTCTCGCCAGCCTTCATCCTCCTGGCCTCGACCTCTACTTTAAAAGTCTCCAATGCTTCTCTCCCCGCTTCTCCTCCAGTAGCCCCCGCTGGCGCCTTTTCCATTTTCCTCAATGGGAAAAATCAACTCAACAAAACTTTAACGATATTAACAACGGTATCAACAACAGCAACAATCAACAATAACTTCACGTTCCACTCACAAATACAACTCAACTACAACAACTCGACCTCAAAAACAACACCTATCAACTACAAACTTCTCTACTCAACTCGACTCTACTTCGACGTCTAGACTTCTCCCTCTATATCTACGTATTGAGCTAGCCTACTTCATCGTCTGGGGGCGTCCACACAACACAAGTAAAAGAGAGAGGATTGGTACATACATACATACATACTTGCATATATACATATATACCTAATGAAGAATAAGAGAATGGTTTCAGCGACTTTCCTTATTCTATATCAATGCAATTGTGTCTACAAATCACATCCGTAGTTCTTGATGAGATCATATAATTTACATCGTGTGTCATCACTACAGTTCCTTAAAGGCGGAACGTAGGACTTATTGAAATACTCACCTGAAAAGCCTGTTTTACACCTCTGATTGATGGTAAGGATTACGCAATTTATTAATTATATCATCTGAACCATGTACAATGGTTGTGAAATCATGTATCAATTGTAGTATTATGGAATAAAGAATATCGTTTAATTCATTCCCTCTTATTCACCTCTGTTCAAAGACGAAAGCGAAAAATGAGAGAAACATAATTTCTCCACAAAGAAAAAACAAACGAGATACAACAACAGATATTCAAAACGCTTTAGTAGCAGTTTTCCACGCGGGTTTCGAAATCGCAAATCCGAATCGCCACACAATATCACCATACACATACCAGTTGCTGACGTCACCTAACTCCAGAACAATGAAATTTGACTTACAATCAAAATCGAACTTCAGCGAATACAACAAAATTACCCTTTATGAGAATCAAGCAACTGGAATGGCTGATGACCGTTCCCCACAGGTAAGCCAACCAGGCAGAATGAAAATCTTGACCACCAGAAAAATAAGACATCAACAAATATCAGATCCTTCACGGAAAAAATCGTAAATACACCGGATTCCGAAAAACGCCTTCACAAGCAAAAGACCTGTACACGTCGGTAAGAGAATCACAGAAACTGTAAACAAAAACCCTTTTTTCACTATCTTCATTTCTCCCTTGTTTTTCTCCCTCTTGACTCAGTATGGCCGAAACTTTGATACCCCACGTTTCTTATCGATCACTACTAACACTATTGAATGTTGTGCATTTGAGCAAAATGATCCACATTTTTTATATATTATTGAAATTTATGAACATTTAAAATCATACTTCATTTCACCGAAACTTATAAACACAAAAACATTCATAATTTTAAATTTTTACCATTCATAGACAAAAAATATTGTTGAAACTAGTTTGGTATGTATATTTATTTATTTATTTTATTTTATTTTATCTAGTTTCAGCTCACGAGCTGTGGCCATGCTGGGGCACCACCGTTTAATATAAATATATTTATTTAAAAACAATTACATGTTTTTTTTCAAATTTAGGGGCGTTTTCAACAACAAATTTTCCTATATACTTTTCTGCATGGAAATACAACGCCTCTTTTGTTATACTCTTTTCTCTTTTACCCTTTTACTTGTTTCAGTCATTTGACAGCGGCCATGCTGGTGCACCGCTTTTAATCGAGCAACTCGACCCCGGGATTTATTTTTTTGTAAGCCCAGTACTTATTCTAACGGTTCTTTTGCCGAACCGCTAAGTGAGGGGACGTAAAAACAGCAGTATCGGTTGTCAAGCAATGCTATGGTGACAAACACAGACAAACAAACACACACACGCAAATATATATATATATATATATATATATATATATATATATATATATATATATATATATATATATATATATATATATATATACATAAATATACATATATATGACGGGCATCTTTCAGTTTCCGCCTACCAAATCCACTCACAAGGCTTTGGTCGGCCTGAGGCTATAGTAGAAGACACTCGCCCAAGGTGGCACGCAGTGGGACTGAACCCGGAACCATGTGGTTGGTAAACAAGGCACCTCCTAAGCGTGACCTAGACAATTTCGAGCAACATCTTGAACATCAAATTTAAAGCTAGAAAAATAACAATCAAACCTCACCTAACTAAAATCAATAATATCCTCAAGAGTCTTCAAAAATACTCTGAAATTCTCTTCCAAGCCGTCAAGCCCGGCAACCTTTATAATGCTCCTCTAGATAAATACCGAGAGCTAATACACAAATAACTACATAAATGATACCGTATGGTACCAGTCTCCGTTCTAAGAGACATTTACATCAAGAATCGTGATCTCGTTTTTAAACGCGCATTAGAAGATAGGACCGGACGTTCCTTAACTCGCTCACTCCATATTAACGTAGAAGACCATAAAATAAAATATGCCGAGAACCCTTTCGTTCGCCTCATTTGCCCCTTCAGTTCAGATATAGGTAAGATTAGCAAGATTTCATCAGACAGGATTATACCCCCAACTACACCCATGGACTGAATTTACTCAAGCCGTCCAGTCGTTTAATTCCTAAAGCCCTAAACATACTTTTCAATTCATCCAGATCGACATAGACCAAATTACTCTAGTGTATCCTTCTCAACAAAGTCCTCATTTTTGCAATGATACAATCTATCTTCTCTTGTGACGATATTGATATCATCTTGGCCGCCCGTCGACATTTGATAAAACTGGGTAATTCTAGGCCAATAGAGACATTCGGGATTCTCGCAACTGCGGAATCGAACAGATTAGAAAAAGACTAAGATATCTTTTTAAAACGGTGGGCCTCTGCATCACTTTTTGTAGCAGCCTTAAAACTTCGAATTTCCTAGATGTCACCCTAGATCTACAAAGTCAAATTTTCAACCCATGCCATAAACTTAAGGGGAACCTCCACTATGTCAGCTTTTCCTCCATCCACAACGCCAGTTGTCCTAAACTCTATCGTAGATATCGTATCAAAACGGATTTCATCACTGTCCGCCAGTAAGGAAATATTCGAACAATACGCTGAATATTATAATAGCGTGACGGTCATAAGAATTCGATCGAATATAACCTTGTGTAGAACAAGCCTCCCTCAACTAACCTTGGAACCAAGAATACACCCGTCCTCCAGATGAAACAAAAAATATCATGCATAACCCATCGTCCTACTAATCTCCCAAATTTTAAAGTAGTATATGATCTAACAAGCAATCTCCCCACTCGGTGACTCTGGACACTAACCCTGTCTCTGCCCGCCGATATCAACACCCGTATGCCCTTTCAAAACTCTTTAGTTACTCGGATAAACCTATCAATCGGAATAAGATAACAAGAACACGTGAAGTTATCTGGTTTCGGTTCTCTAAAACATACTTTTTTTTCCCAACAGAAAAAAAACGAGGTATTGAACCTCTCACTACAATTTTTACAATTCTTGGACTTAATAGTCCATAACAAATAATAACATACAATAATATACAATAAAATATTCAATATACAATCAACACTAGTCCATTTACAAATGAGGCACTGAGCTTCTTACACATTATAAAACTGGGGCTTTTCAACCTCTTGTCAATCCTCATTATCGCTTGTGTACGTCCACTTCACCATATCCCCTGCGATATTCCTCCTTTAGTCCCCCCCAGCCTATGTAACATGCGCAACGTTATGAACTCCACAGCTATCTGCGGAGGCCATTCGGGTTACCGTGCGAAGGCCAAAGGTACTCCCTTGTAGTGTTCTACCACCATCTTTTCCACCACTCCCCTCTATAACAGAAGGCCAGCAGGTCTTCTTCCTCCGGGTCCGAGATAGTAAATTCTATCGTTGGCGGCACAATTCTTACCGATTGTGTCTAACCCAACCCTCACCGATGGGGCATCATGTCTCCGACTGTCGGCAATATCCTGTTTCTCCTCTTCTTTTTTCTACCTGACTGTGGGAGGGTGCGTCCCCTCCGTGACCGGGACATATGCTTCCCTTCCCTCATTCCCAGAATCCTTCGGTGAGCACCCATTATTACTCACCTTCTTCCTTTTGCAGCTCTTCTTTGAGGCATCCTCTGTCTCCTCGGCCGCCTTCATTCCTTCTTCTACAGAGGTCTCCGTCAACCGCTCCAGGATTTTGCTTTGCCGTTGAGGACAGTTCTTTTTTATATGGACAGGCTCCAAGCACCGATGACACTTGGGGGAGGGGGACTCCCTCAAGCATCACCGGATACTTCGACCCGCCTATTCTTAAGAAGTCTGGAAATACCAGACTTTCGGCTGACAGGATCTAGAGGGTCAAAACAGCTTTTGACCCCTTCAAGTCAGCCGTAGGCAGAATTTTTAGGAAGAGAAAAAAGTCTAAACAAAAAGGAAGAAGAAAAAATTAACAGTTCAATAAAGAGTCTTTTTTTTAAATAAAAAAGGGGTGAAGAGAGAGCAGCAGTTCAAAATACAGCAAAGGCCACTCGGTACTCCAGGCCAAAGTTTTAACGCAAATCATTCCAATTTTCTTCTCATAGGTAATCCTTAACAGGAACAATATTGTTGAAATCTTTTCTAAAAATTCGCAGAGTTATTCCTGGACAAATATTATTCTCAAACAAAATTTTGCGGCAGGATACGCCCACCAAAACAATAATTTTCACAGTTAAGTGAAAAAATATTCACTCAGCTACAGGTAGACTAGAATCGAGTGAGGACTTCTTGTTTGCAAAAAATAATTGCGGCAGACAACATGCCCCCACTAGACCCCCAAAAAGTCTTACCTTACAACTGAATTTCAAATCTCTTCAATTTAAGACGGCTTCAAAAACACGTCTTGAGTCTTTACTGCTTCAGTATCAAACACAACTCCGATTAGCACATGCATAATGAGGTAAGCAAGCTACTTACCACACAGCCACTCCTGCACACGTTCTGGTGATGATTTTCAATATTTTTTTTTCACCTCAACGTTTGAAATGATGGCAGGAATCTCTTTAAAAATTGTGTGAATATTTTGATTTTTTTCATATCCCCAATCCCAATCGGTAACGATTTGGGCTAATGCATTTGAATAACGCTTTAACAAAAGTTTTAAATGAAAAATTTTAGAAATCGGTGATCACCATTATAATCCACACTTTCTTTTCAAACAAAATGTGAAAAGTAATTTGAAAACAATGGCGACATTTTAAAATTTTGTTCATTAACCTCGCATATTCCCATAACGATGTTATTTTCCCAGCAGCTTTTGCATTTTTTGTCCAATTTTAATGAAAATCGATGAGTGAGCAAGCCTCATGGCAGTGAGTTGATTTCAGTATATGACGTTGAGAAAAAAATTGGTAATTGCGCCGGAGCAGTGGTTTTATAAAATCAATAGACGTTGTAATTTTGGCCGTAAATTTCATATATTTTATCTGATTTTAATGAAATATGAAGTGTAGGTAAATGTTTGGTGGGGGATACGGAAAATGTATTTATTTACTTCAAAAGAGCTTGAAAAGGGCATAAATGTACGTAAGCATTTCCATACAGACATTCTTAACGATTTTGTAGAAATTTTACATGTGATTACAGTTCATGTCCATTAGTTTAAACCAGCATTAAGAGTTGACAAAAATCGATAACTGCGAGTGAGAGGGAGATTTCAAAAAAACAATGGGCTTTTTGTATGCAATTACCCATAGGATTAGTATTTTATGCTGTAACTTTTACACAATTCAACCGATTTTGATGGACTTTGACTTTTAGGTAAGGTTTATGGCCGGAGTCATGTAGTAGAATTAAAATTAAAATGATGAAAGGCAGAAATCGTCATAATCATTCACAATAAAATAATGAACTGATTCTGAAGAAAATTGACCAGTGTGTAAAATTAAGCACTTCGACATATAAAACGTCGATTATTTATACAATGTATTGAGATTTAAATGTCAATGGAATATTTTCATGTAAATGGTCAAATGGGCTCAATTTTATGACATAACCTTACCATATTTGTTCGTATTTCGCTGAGAGTGGACACACTGATCAATTTTGTACCGAGAGTGACATTAAGGGAAAAGAATTAAACAGACATCACTCAATGTGTCCACGAACACCCAAACGTTTCACTGCGATTTCAGACGGTCCAGTATGGAGGAGTATGTCCAAAGCGTTAAGCGGGTAAAATTCCTGCCGAATCAGATATAACATCATAATTGGTAACAGTTGGTAGAGGGAATGTAGAAGATTTCAATACAAAGCCAGATGTGGGTTTAACTTCAACACGGAAAACACGAGCAATATATATATGGAGGCACAAGTTCTAGTGGTTAGAGCAGCAGTCTCACGCTCGAGGAATAGCGGGTTCGAATCTCAGATTATGCGATGTTTGTTTATGAGCTGAACACCTCAGCTCCACGCGGCTCCGGCGTAAGGTAATGGTGAACCTCTGCTGACTCTTTCTCCATCACATACTCTCACTCTTTCCTCCTGCTTCTCGCAGCTCACCGGCAAAGGTGCGGCGTTCCGTCCCTTATGAGACAGGCATAGCTCGAGAATGAACAAACAACAATATATATATACTATTTATTAATTTAATGGACACAGTACATGACTTTAAGTTCAGTTTCATAAGTGGAGGGATATCTCAAACATATACACCAGGCACAAACAACATATCATTACGAACTAAAGAAAAATGAATAAGAGAAGAAACTTGAGAAAACTGAGAATACAGCATATAGAAAATGTAGTAAGTTAAAACAAAAGAAAATGAAAACACACAAATCTAAAAATTAAAAAGTAGAAAAGGTGAAAGTGTAATCCTCCTTAGGCCTTAAATTAAAGGGCTAGAAAGATTACAAAATGTTAATAAAGAATAGGTAGCGAACTTAGTAGCTTTGCTTGTGTCCTTATGTCGGAAGGAGGCTACGTGTTTAGCATACCGATTTTTAAAATTATACTTTTTATTTACGTATGTATGTGTATATAAGTATGTATGTATGTATGTATGTATGTCTGTCGCTGTCTCTCTTGCTCTATCTATCTATCTCTCCGACGTTTTGGCGGCGAGGTTGGCCCTCGACCAACACTTCGACGACAAACACGAAGGGTGTGTTGTCAGAGCTAGGATACGTGCTCTACTGAACGAAGGTGTTAGAGCCGCGAGGGAAGCCCGTCTGGCAGAGGCGCAACTGGGCAACAAAGCCACAATTCTTTCTCTGGTAGATGAACAGTGGGGCGAATTGCTCGAGCCAAATAAAATGTGTGTGGACTTCCAACAGCATTTTGCCCGACTGTTCGGGAGGAGTGGCGGGTATGATTGTATGGTGGACTTCAGTGCCTACCTACACAGCTTACCACGACTCTCGACAAAAGTGGCAGGGTGCAGAACCCGATGGCAGAATGCTCGAGGGACATGACTAGTTTGGAGACGTCTTGGCAGCGGAGTACTGCAACTGGCAGAAAAACGGGAGCATTCCTGGTTTTGTGATTCGAGGAGACGTAACACTGCAGAAGAAAGATCTAAACAAGGGGAATGTAATAGATAACTTTAGGCCCATCACTCTGCTTAATGCAGACTTGAAAATGTTGGCCAAGGTGTTAGCGAAGAGGTTGGCGCTTGTCATCGAGAAACTGGTCGACAAGGCGCAAACGGGCGCCGTGCCGGGCCGGAGCATCCATGACGACCGCCACCTGATCCGCTACATCATAGACAGGGAAGTTAACGAACCTGGCACGGGTGGGGCGCAGATCAATTTGGATCAATCGAAAGCTTTCGATAGGGTAGACCATCGATACTTGGAGGCTGTCCTCAGAGCGGCTGGTTTCGCTCCCGTCTTCCGCAGCTGGATAGCCGCTATGTACACAGGCATCCGTACGGTAATTCGCGTAAATGGACTTCTATAGAGACCTTTCGACATTGCACGTTATGTCCGTCAGGGATGCCCCCTCTCGTCGCTTCCGTAGGCATTGACTCTCGAGCCATTATTACGGAAGCTGCCAACTATGAGGGTCATCCCACGAGAATTGGGATTCGTGACGAGCGTGTCTGCATACGTCATAGTGTCTAGCCACGAGCACATAGAGCATGTCGGCGAGACACTGAAAGACGACGAAGCGGTGACAGGAGCGAAAATCAACCGGGAAAAATCAGTGGGCTTGCAACTCGGCACCTGGAGAAGCAAGCCCATGCAGTCCACCAGCGCCTCCGTCGTGGGACGCTGGACCGACGGTCCGTTCGAGTTTCTCAGGGTCTGGTTTGGTGCGGACCTCCAGTGGAGAAGAAATGGAACGAGATATTGAGTAGGGTGGTCACTGTCGCCCGGCAATGGGCCGAGAGGAAACTGTCCCTAAAAGGTCGGGCGGAGGTGGCGAACTCGTACATCACGTACGTCATCTACTACCGCCTGACCGTCGTACCTTGTCCCGCATTCTCTTTCGTTTCTTGTGGAAAGGATGCGTCCCGATGGTCAGGCGATACATTTGCTGTCAACACCCGTTAAAATAAGGACTGGGCATGCCGTGGTTGATGATGCGCAGATACGCTCTGAGATTACGATATCTCAGGCTCTACGTAGACGACGGTGAACAGGTGTGGTCGCCGTTTGTGAGGCACGCTTTCCCGCAACTCGTCTCCATGACCGAACTGCAGTCGTGGATCAAAAAGAGGCCGAGAAAGCACGAATGGCACCGCGAGTTTCGCGTTGCTGTCAAGCAACTATGCCGTCCCTATCTATCAATAATTAACAATAACAGGGTAATAAAAAGCTTAGAATTTTTACTACCAGTCGCCTAACGTGTAAAAAAATTGTCAATAGCCTATATATTAATTATATAAATGCAGCGTACATTTAAACACATAAGACGTATTCGTCTTATGTGTTTAAACACATTTAAACATATCTAAACACATAAGAGGTATCACATAAGAGGCGTTGTTGGATTGCCTCATACTTATATGTTTTAATCTAGGCGTACCTGCTGATGAGGACTTCGCCTAGCAAATAATTTTATTTGCTAAAAAAATGTCTGAATCCGTTGTCTAGGAGATAGAGTTAAGTGTTTTATAATTTTCATTCCCTTCGATGATTATCCCTAATTGCGGTTTGGATTTTAGCTGTTCCTTCTGGCGTGCAGGAAATCCTATGACGGGTACATCTTATGTGTTCAAATGTACACTGTATTTATATCTAACTATCTATCTATTTATCTATCTATCTATCTATCTATCTATCTATCTATCTATCTATCTACCTATCTATCTATCTATCTATCTATCTATCTATCTATCTATCTATCTATCTATCTATCTATCTATCTATCTATCCACATGTATATACATAGTTGAAGTTTACAGAAAAATAAAAGAACACAGATATATGAAAAAGGTGTGTATTAGTTTGACACTCCGAAAAGTGTGAAAGGGCTTTACGTTTCGAGCCTACGATCTTCAAAAGTAAAGGAAATGAGGAAATCACAGAAGTTCAAAAAGGATTAAATGTATTCAGTTTATCTTTGATGTTACAAAGGGTTTTGCTGACCTCTCAGTCAACTGCGCACCACGCATAATAATATATATATAGGTGTGTCTGTGTGTGTGCCATTATGTCTGCGTGCGTGGATGTAAGAATGAGTGCGTATTTTTGTGCGTTATTGTGTGTATACCTATGTGCATAAGAATTATATGCATATATTTATATATATATATATATATATATATATATATATATATACACTAGCTGAAGGTGACCCGCTCTACGCGCGGGTAAGAGTGTGGTTGTTACATTCTGTTGCTTCCTTTCAGCACGTAAAAAGCACCATCCGAACGTGGCCGATTGTAGCGCCGCCTTGACTTGCTTTTGTGCCGGTGGCACGTAAAAAGCACCAACCGATCGTTGCCGCTGCGAGCCCCCCTGGCACCTGTGCCGGCGGCACGAAAAAAGTACCCACTACACTCACAGAGTGGTTGGCGTTAGGAAGGTCATCCACCTGTAGAAACACTGCCAGATCAGACTGGAGCCTGGTGCAGCCCCCTGGCGTCCCAGACCCCGGTCACACCGTCCAACCCGTGCTAGCACGGGAAACGGACGTTAAACGATGATGATGATGATGATGATTCTCCCTCTTTGTTTCTCTCTCCTTTTCTCTCTTACTTTCCCACTCTCTTACTTTTCTTTTCTCTCGGACTCTCCCTCGCTTTCTCTTACTCTGTATCTTTATCTATCTCTCTCCCATTTATAAACAACAAAAGATCTTTCAAAATTTGTAATTCTGACAAAAAATGGATACGAATTTCATCATATCAAGCAGCGAGTCAGAATTCGAAGGATTTTCCACTGAAGACCTTGATTAATCTAACTCTATGACTGAAAAAAAAAAGCAGGTGGTATTTGATAATGAATCTGATGTTTCATTTTCCGAAAGTGAAAACAGTGAATCCGAGAGCTCCGACAGCGATAAAGAAAATGAATTGGCACCTGAATGGAGTGAAAATTGAAAAACTGTTCCTTTCGGTGATTTTTCTGAAGAAACTGGACCAAGCCACAGACTTTCCCAGGAGAGTAAAGCCTTAGACTATTTCTTACTCTTTCGAATGAGCCTATTTGAAATCATTACGGCGGAAACGAACCGTTACGCTAAATGTAAACAAAGCGAAAGAAAGGATGGTTAGTGGTTTCCCACAACCTTAAATGAAATTAAGACTATTTTGCCATAAATATTATTATGGGTATCAGAAAGTTACCCAGAATAAGAAAATCTATCGTAAAATTTTGTTGTATACCCAATTGAATATTAGCTAATAACCCATTTTCTATAGCGATGTTTGAACAAAATTTTAATAATTTTATATTTTGTTGAATTTACCTGTATCTACCTGCAATTAGTGTCACTTTGTGACAAAAATTATAGTATAGAATTGGTTGAGAACATTTCATTAAATTATCTTCCAAAAATCAGATTAATATATTGATAAATAAAAAAGTTATAGTTGTTTAATGAAACCAGACTAAATTTATGATTATGTTAGAAATTAATTGAAACACATAAGGGGTGTATTTTGGTCAGTAATATAGTAACGAAAGAGTTCATAGGTGTGCATATTTTCAGCTGAACCGACCGACCACATAATGCACAGGGGCCTCACTGAGGCAATGGCGAAGGACCGAGATCTCAAGAGATATGCTGTGACTGCAAAAACCCGGGCTGCTTCCTGCACCAGTTCCGCATAGCCCCTGCCCATTCAAAGTACCTTGGATTCCAGAACACCCCGCTGTGCTTGAGGAGACCTGTTGAGTCAAGTACATGAACATGAACATCGAAATAAATATCAATGGAAATAGTAGTTGTGATACCTGTGCCGGTGGCACATAAAAAGCACCATCCGAACGTGGCCGATGCCAGCGCCGCCTCGACTGGCTTCTGTGCCGGTGGCACATAAAAAGCACCATCCGAACGTGACCGATGCCAGCATCGCGCTGGCTGGCTTCCGTGCCGGTGGCACGTTAAAACCACCAACCGATCGTGGCCGATGCCAGCCCCCCCCCACCCTGGTACCTGTGCAGGTGGCACGTAAAAAGCACCCACTACACTCGCGGAGTGGTTGGCGTTAGGAAGGGCATCCAGCCGTAGAAACACTGCCAGATCAGACTGGAGCCTGGTGCAGCCCATGGCTTCCCACACCCCGGTCAAACCGTCCAACCCGTGCTAACGCGGAAAAGGGACGTTAAACGATGATGATGATATATCTCTTATTATAAAAGGCAGATTTTATCTGCCTACCTTTGTCTCTTATAGAAATCTACAATATAGGATTTCTTCAATTACAATTTACCTAGCATTTTTAAGAGTAGAATAAATCGGGTCGTGCCAGGTCCAGTTTTTCAAATTTCAACCCCAATTATGCAAAACTTAGAGAAAACTCACATTGTGGTGTGTAAGTCAAGTGCTTTTCTTAGTGTGAGCTACAACACACGCACACACACACACACAAAAACGGAGCGATCTGATTCACTGACGCTATCACCCTAATTTCTCCTCCATTCTCTTTGCAAGTGTGCAACGATTAAAGTGAAAGCTCTTTCACTCTGCATTCCCACTTCCTCTTTACACACATAGACACGCAAATATATAAATAAAATTGTAAGCTAACATGTGTGTGTGTGCGTGTGTGTGAGTGTGTGTGTGTGAGTGTGTGTGTGTGTGAGGGTGCGTCTGTGTGTGTGTGTGCGTGTGTGTGAGTGTGTGACAGGAAAGTTTTTTAGGACGAATATAAGAGCTAAAGTATATCCAAGTAGCAGAAAGATCGCCCAAAAGTGTATATAGATATTTAAATGTATTTATATATTCATCTATACACACATGTATGTATAATGTATGTGTATATATTTCCATAGAGGTAACCATTCACTCCGCACAAAGTTTTTTTAGGACGAAAATAACATCTAAAGTTATCTCTAAGTAGCAGTCGCCCAAAAGTGTATATAGACACACACATGTATGTATAATGTGTGTGTATATATTTCCATAGAGGTAACCATTCACTCCATACAAAGTTATTTAGGACGAATTGGACGAATATAAGATCTAAAGTCAATCCAAAAGTGTATATAGATATTTAAATGTATTTATATATTCATCTATACACACATGTATGTATAATGTGTTTGTATATATTTCCATAGAGGTAACCATTCACTCCGCACAAAGTTTTTTAGGACGGACGAAAATCTTTATATATAAAAGAAAGGTTGTGTGTCTGTCTACTCCGATTTAGATTCCTAACTACTCCCACATTTTGCGATGCAGTTTAACCAAAACCGAGTATCTTATAGTCGTGATTCATATCGAGCCCTTCTGGGTATTAGCGCACGTCTACGATGAGTCTACGATTTTACAAATAATTTACCATCATTTTCTCCCATTTTAATGCATATTTTTTTAAATAAAGGGAAGTAACTATCAAACTTCACACCAATATGCGTGCTCATATGCGACGTAATATCACATCAGCAGCATTTCCTCACACCCTCCTTGCACTTGGCGAAGGCAAAATACCAGGGGATGAAAATGGTAATATTGCCATCGATTCCATTTGTACCATTGTTAAGACGCCTTCTGATCTCAGAGATGCAGTGTTCCAAGATCTACAAGCTAATTATCAGAATATGGATTGGATTGGCCAAAAGGCTATACTGGCCCCGAGGAATAAAACTGTTCACCATATTAATGATGAAACGCTAAAACTCATTCCTGGGGAAGTCTATGTATATCAGTCTATCAATACAACTCCTGACCCAGAGGACGTCATCAACTATCCAATAGAGGTACTCAATTCCTTTGAGCACCCCGGACTAACACAACACATTCTCAAACTTAAAGTCGGTGCCCCTATAATGCTCATCAGAAATTTGGCTCCCCCAAAACAATGCAATGGCACACGTTTGATCGTTAAGTCTTTATCTCCCAGCCTAAACTTATATCAATATTTGCCTGAATAATCATCATAATTCAGTGCAATCATTAACAGTACTTTCAAGCAATTCAGCCCCGAGCAACGCCGGGTAATTCTGCTAGTATATATATGTGTGTGTGTGGGTGTGCACGCATTATATATACAAATTATATATATATATATATGTATAAATTAAATTAGAGATAAAACCACTAATAGGCAAAACAAAAAAAAACATAAAAAGAAAAATATAATATAGAAAATATATAAAATTAAAAATTTAAATTATTTAAATTTAAAATAAAAATTATTAAATTATATTTATAATTTGTTTAAAAATATATATAACTATCAAAAAGTATTAAAAAGTGTAATATACATAAATACAGATATATACACTTTGTATATATACATTATATATACATATTTACATATCGAACACACACACACACGCACACATATATAAATGAACGCAATGAATATCTGATTCATAATATTTGTTCTCATGATTGTGTGGCGTTTGTAGCGATGATAATTCTCCCTATGAATGCCGACAGATACATCAAAGAAACCCGTCTGACGATCTTATAAAGGGAAAATGAAAGGGAGTTGAGGGCAATACGTTAAATAACGGGAGTGGACATTGTCAACGTTATGAATGAAGGGGAGTAAGAGAGGGAAAGGAGGAAATAGCGTGAGTGACGAAGATGGCCCCTAGCAACCACACCTTTTAAGATAGGGATTTCTAAGGTAGCCCACGAGCATCGTCACCTCATTCTACATGTCCCTGTACATTTTGGAGCGAATCGGACGGGTCGTAGTGGCATTGAAAGCGATCCAAGCGGTAAAAACGCATTTCAGTTTTATATATAGAGAAGATATATATAAATGAATCAGATAAAAGTCCAAGGCTTTGAAAGATTTCACAACATTTATAGAGAGGTCTTTCAGCTGCTCCAGGGATATTTTGTATATTCTTTCATCGAAGACGGTATGCGAAAATGGTTAAGCAATAGTTATTCTAGAATACCTATAGCTTAACCATCTTCTCGCAACGTCTCCGATAAAGAGATACATAAATATCCCGGAAACAGCTGTAACTTCTTCTCTTTAGAAATGTTCTTAAATGTTTCACAGCCTTGCATTTTTATTTCCTTCTGTAATTTTATACATATAGATGTAAAAATATGACCTACGTTGGACTCCTCATTTGCATGTCCATAACACTTACTCAGCTTTAACTGACACATTTGGGTCTCTTTGACAACATTACCTCACAATTATCCTATATATATATATATATATATATGTATATATGTAGCAGTAGTTGTAGTAACTGAAAAGAGGAAATTTGAAAATATTTGAAAATATATTTTTTCTTAGAAAGAAATTTTGTCCATGTTGTGTTTGATGAAATTCACGAGTGAATGACTTTACAAGTGGTTAAATAAAGGGCGGTTATTGGTTGTCGTTATTCATGTTAATCAAGGTCATACTCGTTTGTCCAATATAGTGGTGACTCCAACCCGAGCAGGTTATTACATGAATTAGGTTCTCAGATGCACAAGTGAAACTAGTTTTAATTGTGAACCTCTGTCCTTGTTTGAAAAGGAAGTCCGAGCCTTCAAGCAGGTTGGGGCAGGTTCCACAGTTTGGGCGTCCACATTTTTCCACCGTTGGTTTTTTGGTTGCTTTGTAAAGCTTCGCGTTTGTTAGTAGTCTGGATCCCATCAGACACATCGATAAAGTTGTGTGTGACTAAAGATTTCGAGTGTCATCTGGCATGTTGTTATATCGCCATCTAGTTGGGGAACGAATAAAATACAAATAAGACTGCAGACATGCAAAAGATTCAAATATGAACGAGGAAGTCTTGTGTTCCTCTTTAGATAAAGTGACCTAATGAGCTTTCGCTTTCATAACTGCTTAGAGGGAAAATAAAGTAGTAGAAGAGAAAGATGAAAGAAAATCGGGAGGAGAGGAAAACGAATACTCAGTCAAAAATAAATGTAATTAGTGGAGATCTTATTCCTTGTCTCTCTGCAGTGGAGATATTATTCCTTGTCAGTCATGCATACCTCAGTTCATCACTTTGAGATGCTCTGGTTTTTTCGTAGTGCACAGTCTGTTCCTTTCTTGGTATGCTTCCCTTTCTGCAGCTGCCTCTCTTTCCCTGGACAGAGACATTCTTTTGGCTTTACCTTGACATTGTAGAAAAATTTGACACCTTCCTTCTAGGCATGGTTATACAGAAATACACGGGCGTAGAAGATAGTAAACAATGAAAATAACTGGGTAACGAAAATTATATTTCTTAATACGACGAGCAGAACATTAACAAGGTAGTTTTCCGGAGAATAAAGAATTGTACGGGTTGAAGCGAAATTTGTCACTTAGTGAACCAAAGTGCCAGTATCGAAGGAACCAGAAAAAAGCCATTAACAACAGACAAACAAAAAACCGGCGCAAAAGTAAATAAGAAATTTTTAGGGAAATTAACTATGTGCGTGGGTTTAAGTGAAATGTTTGAAGTTACTCCTGTCAGTAAATTATGAACTTACATTTATCAGTAATTCCTTCAACAACAACAAAAAGAAAACACAAAACGTTGCAAAATTAAATAAGAAATTTACCGAAGTGTACGGATTGAAGTGGAATTTATGAAGTTAAAGCCTCCGGGAAAATCAGCAGAGAAAAGAAAGATTCCAGCATCTCACCTCAACCTTTTCTTTCCAATGTCTTTAATGACTGCATCAGCGATCCCTTTCTGCTCGTTGGTAAGGGTTGCAATGCGTGGGTGCTTCATGTCATCTTTCTGCTCAACCCGTTACATTCCAATTGGTTCAAGCAAGCTAATATTAAACCAGCTGGTGCCATTTTCAATTAACACAGAATTTATGGAGTGTAGAGTCTGCATTCAGCCCTCGGTGAGCATAATCTTCCATCATAGAATTCTTGTCAGTATTCCACAGGCGAAGAAAATTGGAAGGATTTGAATAGGTGCAGAGGACAGCAAACGTAATACGCAACTGAAATGGCATCCGATACGCAGTAGCTTCAAGTATAGTATGCTCCAAACCCTCATCTTTTTGGAGGAGACCAACTCATATGTACGCATCTTTAAATGTTGCATAGATTTCACCTCCTACAGTGCTCACTTCTCAAAGCGCTTAGCACCTGGAACATCCGAAATAGCAATTGTAAATAAATTTTTTTTACGTCCTTAGGGTTTTCAGGGTGCAGTTATTTCATTGCAAGGGGAAAAATTGTAGCGCCTTATATAAACCGTTCTTTTGAAACGTATTTCACACTTTCGTAATTGTACATTTTCACTCCTGGCACTTCCAATCTCTTGTTGTTCAATTAAGTGCATGTTCCCATATAACTCAGCGTAAGGATTTACTTGTTGCACATGACACCCAATCTTTGAGAAGAGCTTTGGGAGTTCTGACTTGCTTCCACTCTGTGATGCATTAATAATATACAACTGACTGTACTGCAGGTGACCATTGACAGTTCGTAGTGTTGTGCAATGTTTGGCCCTGAATACGTTCTATATCCTGGTATTGGATATATAATTTAACGAAGCTATTTACACGACGCAATACGATTACTATTACATGAGACTCGACGCTCTCTGCGAACGGATCATAGGGAAATGCTTACCAATCAATTGTTCAAAATCAATTGCTTACGACTAGACAGTTCTCCATGTAATGGAAATGTGTCAGACCACTTTTAGTCACTTGTAATATTGTCAGAATCTTTCCACAGCATATCCCCTTTATAGAATTAGTCTCCCCTAAATTCCACTTGAGAATTAATGTCATAAATTCCAATTCAATCCGTACATTTCGGTAACTTTCTTATTTAATTTTGCAACGTTTTGTGTTTTCTTTTTGTTGTTGTTGAAGGAATTACTGTTATCTATTATTCGTTTCGTTTTCTGGTGCTAGAACGTGTAATTACAAATTGTTTCTGTGTTGGTACCTCAAATGTGTCGTACAATACATTCATGAGAAATTCACTTCTTTTGTCTGATTTTTCCTTGAATCAGGTTATAAGTTGGTTAATAAGTCTTTTATGTTCGATATTTGTTTTTACCTTTTACCAGGAATATCATTCTTGCAATTTATAAAACAATTGTACCATCCTCCCAGCCTTGTTTAATATATGTATAGGTCTTTAATAAAGTTTGTCAGCTAACTTGAAGAATTTTGAAGTATTATTCCTTTTTTTTATATTTTCACTCGGTATCGGCTGATCAAAGATGGATCTGATTATTCTAACAAACATCAAATATCTTTGTAACCAGAGATGTCTGCTTTCTACATTTATGCACTTCAGACCGTGTTGAAAAACATTCCCCAACAACGAAGTGACATGAAACCTTAAGTGATTTTGGCCACGGGTGCCATTTCGTGACGGGTGTATTTGGAGCTAGAGAACAGCGTATTGCATACTATCACTATATCTTCAATGTTACAGTCCGTTGTCTAGCAGTTTCGCTAGATATTTATTTCTTTTACTCATATACTGATAATAACGGACGATGATCTGTCTGTATTCAAAAACTTCTGCCGTGTAAAAATCTATGCAATTTTTTATGGCAAAAATAATTACAAGAGCCTCTTTTTTGATTTGGCTGTAATATTTTCTGCTGATATCATGAACCACCGCCTTCATGCTACCATCTTTTTATTTATGTAGCATTTCTGCGCCGATTGAGTATTCAGAGGCATCTGAAGTTACAACATTCTCCGCTACAGAATCGAAGCGTGCTAACAACAAATCAGATGTTAATATTTTAAAATTTCGTCGAATTCCCTTTGACAATTTTCAGAGCAATTTCAATTGACATTTTTTAAATACATAATCTACTGTAACACTTACCCTATGCATATTTAGAATATAATTTTGGTAATAATTTGCTTGTCTCCAAAGCAATTATGTAACGTCGTTATATTGCCTCTGCCTTCAACGGATCTGGTCCTCGTCCATTTCTTTCAAGTGTTTGTCCAATTCACGCTTTCTTTTTCAACGTAATCCCTAATTTTTTCGAACATATATATTACTTGCTCTACATGTTGATCCCGTGATTCGCTTTTAATAAGTATATCATCCATATATGGAAATGCAAATTCACTATCCGCTAACACTGCATCCATAAGCTGTTGAAAAATCGGTGTGACATTAAAGACATATACTAACCTGTTGTATATATATATATATATATATATATATATATATGTGCGTTAATTTTTAGGTATTTATAGCATTCATCGTCTACGTTAATATGTAGGTATGCCACCGTCTAATTTTGCAAATATATCCCCCAGGGTAGGTAGCTGATAGTGGAACGTTTTATGATACTCATTTAAACCAGTGGAAAAATCAGCATACACTCTGATTTTGTTTATTTGTTTCTAACGCTGCAAAAGCTTATCTGTTCCAACGATGCAAAAGTTACAGATCGCTTATATTTAAATACCGGTTTGGCATTTACTTTTACTTGGAACTTCGTTTTCGTTTTGATGCTGAGATCTAATTTATCAGAGAGAACTTCAGGAAAAATCTTTTAAAATTATTTTTACAAATCGTCCGCCGATTCATTTGTATTGGCAAGAAAATCATTCACATTTTTACTGAAAAGATTTATGGGGAGTTCCCATAAGTTAAACAATTCTATTCCGTGTTCTGAATAAATTTGTGATAGCTTTGGTTTTTAAGGTTTTCCTACGAAATGGAACGTGATTAATCATTACGCCATTAAAATGTAATTATTTTCCTGAAACATCACCTGCAATTTTCGAAATGTCTTTTAATCTAGGAATTCTGTTTTTTTTCTATGTATCTGTGTTAATTATCGAGATATCACTGCCCTTATCTAGTTGCAACTTTACGTACACAAATTTCCTTTGAGACTGTTCGTTTTTTGTTCACCGATAACCTGTTTTCGTGTTTTTTTTCTGTTGAAATGTTTTCCAGGTTTGTTCTACAGTGTGATATTTTATGATCTCTCTTGCCACATTTGACTCCTATTATATTTTTAAACGGGCAATTACTTTTAAAATGTTGACTATCGCACCCATAACATTGATTCGATATTCACATTTGTTTCTCTTATTTCTTATCCGTTACGGTGGAGACACTAGAATATGAGAGCAATCTTTTTCTTCAATTTCGTTTTGGGCGTCGCTTTCTTCATTTTTTTCTGCGTCGTCTTCCTGACATTCTTCTGCTTCTGTTTGTAGAGTTACTTTTTGTCGAGTTCTAATTTTGTTGACATCCGTGAACATATATCTCCATCTTTGCTTGCAGTTACGCCTTAAACCAAAAATATGCATTTGGACATCATCTTAATACATATGATTTGAATTTTTTACACTTTCCGTTAACATCCCCCGGACAGGTGACGAAATCTTTATGTTATTGGACAAAATATAAAAACTGACCTCAAGTATTTAGCAGAGAACTTCCTTCACTTAAACGTTTTGACAAAATTTCGTTTTGGGATTTTAACCGGGCAGTTACTTTTAAAATGTAGACCACAACATGGACTCCTTCTTGACATTATTTTCTCTTATTTCTTATCCGTTACGGTGGAGACACTGGAATATGAGAGCAATCTTTTTTTTCTTTTTTCTCTGCGTCGTCTATCCTAGCATTCTTCTGCTTCTGTCTGAAGAGTTAATTTTCGTCCAGTTCTAAATCATTTGATAAAATGTTAATAGTTTTTATTGAAACAAATCTCACTTGACTTCATGGGCAGAATATAATTACTATATTTTTTGTATTCGGCAAGGGATACCTGTCTTACAAAGTAGTGGTACTATTTTTTCTCTCAGATCAATTTTTAAATTCTTCTTTGAGAATTTATTCGTATCTTCGAAAATATGCAGAGAACATAATCCCATCTTCTGGATTATGACTGAATTCTTCAATAGAGATTGCTACGCTGTCTGGCAAGTTCACGCCTGAAGTATTTTTAGACTTCTTTAACATTGATTCCAGCAACTCTTGGTTTTCTTGTTGTTGCTGTTGTAGTTGCTCTTGTTGTTGTTACTATTGTTGCTGTTGCAACTGCACCACAGACGCCAATAAGCCTTCTATCTTAAACAATTTTTCTTTGGTTTCATACCCATCCCAAACAAATTTAAACGTCCATCGCAAACTCCGAAGAACTCTTCGCCACTTTTAAACCCTGGTTTGGAACGTATGATTTAAGGAATCAGGGGGAAAGAAAGTGTTTACACGATGCGAATCGAGTACTCAACACTCTCTGTCAATGGCTCACAGTGAACTATTTATCAATTAATTGCTGAAGACTCGACAGTTGTCTATTTAATAGGAATATGTCAGTTCCCTTTTAGTCAATTGGAAGGTGGTCGGAATCCTTCCACAACAATACAGAAATAATGTAGATCTCTTCCTTGTAGCACAGAGAGTTTCACACCAAATGACGTAAAGGAAGATATGCAGTTGTAATTGCTGATGATTTTTTCGAAATGAAGCAGACTCTTGGTAATTTTCTCAGACAAACGCTTCAAAGTCTGAAAGTTTAGTTGCAGTGGAGGAAAATTCACTTTATTATTGTGACAGAACATGAAGTTTTCATATTTAAAGTTCAGTGCTCCACAATACTCGCAATATAAGTACATATCACCAATACGATAGGTTAGTTTAGGATTATTGTGTCTGTTTTCGGTAGTCCATGTCTTCCTTCACGCTTTCGTTGCACCTGTTCATCTCGCAAACGTAACGCCTGTTCAGCATTCATACTTGCAACTCCATCTTGATGTCTCTCTGTTTGACCTTGGAGACAAGCAGCCCTTTCCAAATCATCCATATTCTCCCCTCTCTGTTACATTACGCTTTTTCTGTTGGTCCTGATACTGCGCACGCTGCATATCATTAATAACTTCCATTCTCCGCTGAAATATCAATCTTTGTTGTTCCTTGTACTCTGTTTGTTCTTCCTCATCCTGTCTTCTACCTTGGTCTCGCATTCTCACTCACTGCAATTGTGCATTGCGTTGCTCTTCATCTATTGCAGATCGTCTCATCTGTTGGTACCGTTTGTCCCTTTCTCTGGATTCTTACCTCTATTCTTCACTTATTCGCTGCCTGTAGTGCCTAACCCTCTCGCGAATAGCTTCTAATCTCTATCTATCCACTGTTCAGTCAAATTTTGTAATTTGCTTATTTCATAAGCACAGATTTGGA
>NC_043025.1:2489529-2557963 GCF_006345805.1 Octopus sinensis
GTTTTTGGCAAGAAACTTGCGAGTGAGGTGATAGGTGCATTTTTGTCGTGAAAAATTCAATACTTCGCGAATCCAGATCCAGTCATTTTCCCCAAACGTCCTCCCTGAATAATCTCCCAATGCACACTACCGAGGATGTCGGAAAAATATGATGAACTTGCTCTTTATTAAGCTGTGATTTATTCGTGCGCCCATACACTCGAAACATTACGTACGACCCACTGTCGTAGAGTAATGTTTCGAGTTGTAAGGTACCCCACGAGTGGAATTATATATGAAAGAAGGTTTGAAAATGCAATGTTAAAAAATATGTATTTACTTGACCGGTTTCACTTATTTAAAAAGAATTGTCAAAAGCAACATGTAAACGCTTTGTTGCGTTAGGTACTGGTTGTCACAAAGTATTACAATACATATATACGCTCTTTAATAATAATAAGAATATGTCAATCTTGAATATGAACATCTTGGGAAAATATAAAAGAAATTTGACAACTTCATTAAAATATTGGGTACAAAATATTACAATACATATATGCATTATTTGATAATAAAGAGAGAATGTTAAAACAGTTTACAGAAAGAATTATTAAAAAGTTCAGAGGAAAATTGGTATTGTATCTGTATATATACACACAGAAAATTATAAGTTCAAAAAAGGTTACATTTTGGTAGTATATAAATGTACAATGAGGGAGATATGTTTAGTTTCAACGGACCTGATTCACCATATTATCGTAAAAGCTTTTACAATAATATGGTGAATCAGTTCAGTTCAAACTAAACATATCTCCCTCATTGTACATGTATATACTACCTAAATGTTCATATTATTATCAAAGAATGTGTGAGTATGTATTGTAGACAACCAGTACCTAACAC
This sequence comes from Octopus sinensis, assembly GCF_006345805.1. NCBI lineage: Eukaryota > Metazoa > Mollusca > Cephalopoda > Octopoda > Octopodidae > Octopus > Octopus sinensis. Next base: position 2,490,412 of record NC_043025.1, read on the forward strand.
AACAAAGCTTTTACATGTTACTTTTGACAATCTTTTTCTAAAAAAGTGAAACCGGTCAAGTAAATAAACATCTTTTAAAATTGCATTTTCAAACCTTCATTCTTTTATTCGACTGGCCGAGTTTATGGGATTGACCGGAGTTCGCTGCCGCTGCAGTCTTTTGAGTTTCCTGCCCTGATATTGGTTCACTTGGATAGCAAGAGGTCAAGTGGTATCTTGAAACATCTACACCCACTCCTCAGATGTGTTGGCAAGGCGTTAAATATCTGTGAGCACTTGAACTCCAAACTATTGCAGTACATTCTCCTAATATTAAATGAGAGAGCCGGGACATTTGGAACCGTGCAGTGACGTCCAATTTGAGGTCTGGTATAATTCTGAATTCTAAAGTTTGATACCAGATTCCCTAGTAACTTCCACACATATCACTACATACCTCTCCGGTTTTCGCTCCATGGAGTAGAGTCGTAACTCTTGCATATACTCTTTACTCTGTTACTTGTTTCAGTCATTTCACTGCGGCCACGCTGGAGCACCGCCTTTTAGTCAAGCAAATCGACCCCGGGACTTATTCTTTGTAAGCCCAGTACTTATTCTATCGGTCTCTTTTCCCGAACCTCTAATTGAAAGCGACGTAAACACACCAGCATCGGTGGTCAAGCAATGCTAGGGGGACAAACACAGACACACAAACATACACACACACGCATAGATATATACATATATACGACGGGCTTCTTTTCAGTTTCCGTCTAATAAATCCACTCACAAGGCTTTGGTCGGCCCGAGGCTATAGTAGAAGACACTTGCCCAAGATGCCACGCAGTGGGTCTGAACCCGGAAGCATGTGGTTGGTAAGCAAGCTATATATATATATATATATATATATATATATATATATATTCATATAATATACATATGTGTGTGAGTGTGTGTGACTTAGTCTCTATGTTTGTACTCACTACTTCTTCACAACCTATGTTAGTGCGTTTAATTCCTCGTCAGTTAGCGATTTCGCATAAGCGGCCGACAGGGTAAGTACCAGGGTTTAAGAGAATAGTTAGTGGTCTCGATTCGTTCGAGTTACATAATTGAAGGTGATTCTCCTGCTGCAAACTGTCAACTTACTGAAACAAGTAAAAGAAGAAAGAATGGTATATACATACATACATACATACTTACATACATGCATGCATACATGCATGCATGCATGCATGCATACATACATACATACATACATACATACATACATACATACATACATACATACATACATGCATATATACGAAACTGATGAGGAATAAGCGAATGGTTTCAACGACATTCTTTATTCCATATCCCTGCAATTGTGTCAACACATCACACCCGTATTCCATTGATGAGATGATATGGTTAATATCTTGTGTGATCACTGCCATTCATCAAAGGTGGAACATGTGTCTGTGAAATGATAGTATGATCTAACGTAGAACTTATTGAAATACTCACCTAAAAGCATATTTTACTCCTACGATATATGGTAAGAATTAAGCTGAGATCCCCGTCGGTCATGTCTGAACGTGGGATTGCACCTAAAAAGTACCCTCCCAGGCACAAGTCCGGGCAATGTTGTTTATGGAAGACCAGAAGTCGCCCATACATATCGGCCTCCCCTCTCTATCTAAGGGAAAGGCAAAGAGGCTGATACAACTTGGAACCTGTGTCGTCGCAACTCATTTTTACAGCTGATTGAACTGGAGCAACGCGAAAGAAAGGGTCTTGCTCAAGAGCTCAACACGCAGCACGATTATAAGCTCCACGCTCTAACCACAGAGCCATGCGCTATATATTAATTATATCATCTGAACAATATACAATGGTAGTGTTTTAGAATAAAGAATATCGTTTAATTCATTCTCTCTTATTCACCTCTGTTTAAACACTAAACAGAAAAAGGAAAAAGAAACAATTTTTCCACAATAAAAAACTGAGATACAACAGACATAATTCAAAAATCTTTAGTAACAGTCTTCAACGCGGATTTCGAAATAGCAAATCCAAATCGCCATACAATAACACCATATAAACACCAGTTGCTGATGTCACATAAATCATTGAAATTTTACATCTGATCAGAACCGAACTTGAGCAAACACAACAAAGTGACGCTTTAAGAGAATCAATCAACTGGAATGGCTTATGCCCATCCCCCAATGGGAAGCCCATCAGACAGAACCACAACCTTGCCCACCAGAAAAATTAGAGGTCACTTGTAATTTAATGAAGCAAATATCAGATCGGTTCACGGAAAAAAATTGTAAACACATCCAATTCCAAAAAACGCCGTTACAAGCAAAAGTCCTTGCACACGACGGAAAATGATTCACAGGGACTGTGCTCAAAGATTTCCCTTTTTCCACTATCTCAATTATTCCCTTGTTTTTCTCCTTCTTTACCCTGTATGGCCGAAACTCTGATGATACACATTTCTTATCAATCTTTTGAATTTTATGCTTTTAACCAAGATGTTCCACATCTTTTATATTATTGAATGTTATGAATATTTAAATCATATTTCATATTACTGAAACTTGTAAACATTGAAACATGTTTTTTTCGTTCATTATTTTAAATTTTTACCATTGATAAACCCAAAATATTGTTGAAACTAGTTTTGTATGTATGTAAATAAGGTTATTTAAAACCAATTACAAGTTTTTTAAATTGTGGTGCATTGTGAACAACAAATTTTCCTATAGTTTTGCCTCCTCATATATACATACATACATACATACATATATATATATATATATATGTATATATATATATATATATATATATATATATATATATATATATATATATATATATATATATATATATATATATATATATATAGCACGTAAGAAAATGGAGGAGAACAATAGTTGGTTCATCAACTTTAGGACATTAGAAATATTAACTTATTTGTTTAACTGATAATTATAATTGTTGTTGGCATCCTTTTTGTCTCGGGAGACAATGGAGTTGCGCATAAAATAATCTAGTCCGGTTTTTACATTTCATATCCTAATACATCTCCTGCTGTGGCTGTGTAGTCCTATCCTGGACAAACACTCCCTCCGGCAGGCACCGCAAATGTAGCGAAGACTTTGCCTGGCTGGTTGTAATGTCATAATTTCTTGTTGACATCTTTTCTTGTATTTCCATTTCTCCTCTCTCTGTCACTCCCTCTTTTACGGTACGTCGACAATCTCTACGGTTGCTGGCAACTGCTTGACAGTTGGTAATATTGATGTTGCAGGCATTTATAACCCTTTTGCAAACATCCTTGTAACGTAAGAGCGGTCTTCCCACAGACCTAGTGCCCCTAGCAAGCTCTCCGTAGAGTATGTCCTTGGGGATTCTGCCATCTTCCATAGGGCTAACATGCCCAAGCCATCTCATACGTCTTTGTGTGAGGAGTGCAAACATGCTTGGTATTCCTGCTTGCTTGAGGACATCTTTGTTGGGGAGATGGTTATGCCATCTGATGCGAAGGATTTTCCGGAGGCAGCGCAAATGAAATATATTTAGGCGACGCTCTTGGCGTGTGTATAGCGTCCAAGTCTCACTTCCATACAGTAGAGTGCTCAGTACACATGCCTGGTAAATCTTCATTTTTGTGTTCTTGGTCAGCTTATTGTTGTCCCATGCCCGTTTGGAGAGAGAGTTGGGTCATCACAGCAGCTGCCTTGCCAATGCGTATATTGAGCTCAGCATCAAGGGATAGGTTGTAGGTGTTGGTAGAGCCAAGATAGGTAAAACTTCCCCACCTCCTGTAATCTGTGGTCTCCAATATGTATGTTTGGGATGTCCGGTGTAGCCCGACCCATGACGTTGGTCTTCTTGAGGCTGATAGGTAAGCCAAAGTCTTTACATGCCTGCTCACAACAGGTGATGAGCCTTTGTAGGGCTTCTTCTGTGTGTGATACCAGAGCTGCATCATTTCCTTGATCAGGACGCTTCTTATTTTGGTCTTGCCACGCAGGCGCGAGAGACTGAACAGTCTCCCGTCACTTCTACTCTGCAGAAACACTCCATCATTTGATGTCTGAAAGGCATGTGAGAGCAGCAACGAGAAGATGCTAAATAATGTAGGAACAAGGACACAACCTTGCTTTACTCCGTTTTTTATTTGGAAGGCGGCTGATGTTGATCCATTGTGCTGTATGGTGCCTTGCATATCATCATGGAAAGATTTGATGATCCTCAGCAGCTTTGGTGGACATTCGATTTTTTGGAGCAGGATGAAGAGGCCTTTTCTACTTACAGAGTCAAAGGCCTTTGTCAGATCAATGAAGGTCATATATAATGGCATTTTCTGTTCTCTGGACTTCTGAAGTTGGCGTATGGAGAATATCATGTCAGTAGTTGATCAGCTTCTTCTAAAGCCACACTGCGATTTCGGATAAATTCGAAAAGTAAGCAGTTGTAGCCTGGACAGGATAACGCGAGCAAAGGTCCTTCCAACAGTACGTAGATGAGATATTCCACGGTAATTGTTACAATCACCACGGTCACCTTTGTTTTTGTAAAGCGTAATGATGTTAGCATCCCGCATATCCTGAGAGACTGTACGCTCTTCCCAGCACTGATACAGAAGCTCATGAAGGTGCCGAAGCAGGATTGTGTTTTTGCCGGCTTTGATGATCTCTGAGGGGATGCCGTCTTTTCCCGGAAATTTGCTACTTGCTAAGGTGTCAATACCCTTTCTAGGGCGTCTATAGCTCTTCTATAGATGGCGGAACGTCAAGTTCGCTCATAACTTGCAAGATCTTGACACTCTCGATTGCAGCCTCAGCTACCGTGGTCTGCCGTGAGTAGAGATCCTGGTAGTACTCCACCCATCTATCCATTTGCTTCCTTTGGTACTTGATGAGATCTCCAGTAGTTGATTTCAGAGGAGCTGACTTGGTTTCGGATGGACCGAGGGCCTTCTTCAAACCGGCATACATCCCACGGGTGTCGCCCCTGTCAGCAGCTGACTGGATACTCTGACAGATTTCCTGCCAATACCTATTTGCACAATGTCTGACTGTCAGTTGGGTTATATTTTTTGCCTTTCTGAGTTCTTCGAGTGATTTTGTAGAAGAATCACTCTTGTATTGCATCAGAGCTGCACGCTTTGCTTCGATAACTGGTCCCAGCTCTGAGAGCCCAGCTCTGAACTAACCTCGATCTTGCCTTTCTCTCATGCCGAAAGTATCTATTGATGTGGTATACAAAGCTTTCCTGATATAATTTCACCTACTTTCAGCAGAGGAGGTTGGACAGCTACTGAGGGCAAACTTGATAGAAACAGCAAAACATTTTCGCAGTGTAGGCTCCGAGGTTCTGGCAGTGTTAATGCGTGGTCGGCCCATTTTCTTGGAGTGATGGACTTTTTAAGCAGGATCGTCACCTTGCTTCTAATTAGTGAGTGATCTGTGACACAATCCGTGCTGTGGTAAGTACGGGTGAGTTGAATAGAATTCAGAAAGGAACTTCGTGTGATAATGAGATCCAGCTGATGCCAGTAGTGAGATCTTGAATGTCTCCAAGATGTCTTGTGGGATGTCTTGTTGGCAAAGAATGTGTTGGTGATGCACAGGTTATGGTATGTGCAAAATTCAAGTAGTCTCTCACCATTGTCATTCATGTTGCCAATATCAGGGTGTCCAACACAAATGGGCCACGAATCATGGTCAGATCCCACGCGAGCGAGAAAATCTCCTAAAAGGTAGATGTTTTCATTTGTTGGTATATTTTTAATGACACAGTTGAGATCTTTATAGAACTGGTACTTGGTCTCCTCTGAGCCGTAGACAGCGGGAGCATAGAAGCTGGGTAGATGTACTGAGCCAGAAGACGTCGAGAGGCGCAGTGAGAGGATACGCTCAGTGTCTCCTGATGGTGGTTCTATTGAGGAGAGTAATGAGTTTCTCACTGCAAAGCCAACGCCATGCTGACGAGGTTCTTCTGGAACGCTTCCCTGCCAAAAGAAGGTGAAATCCTGTTCTTTGAGTTTGCCGTTTGAGGGGAGTCTTGTCTCCTGCAGCCCAGCAGTGTCTATGTTAAGCCTCTCTAGTTCATGGTCAATGATGGCCGTCTTTCTTGTGTCTTCAACCCTGAGTAGATCATCAGATATACCAGGGCACATGTCCCTGACATTCCAGCTTCCTAACCGTAGGACTGGTGGTTTCTTGTCTTTTAGTTGTTTGCCTGGTGCCGACCTTATGTAATTTTGAAGTGTTTTCAAGTCAAACTCTTAGCTCCAAGCACTCAATGAAGTAGGCGGCCTGTGGCGGGTCAGCAACTTATTAACTGGGGGCTGCCCAGCTTCAGATAGGCAGTAGCTAACCAATGGGACATGGATGTCCCTCTCACGGTCAGAGGTGTCCCGTGGTGCCCATATCGGACGCCAATGTCAATGGACTTATCGCCCGTGACGGTTAACTCCCGTGTTTTTTCTGCCACGTTTTACAGCAGCACTGAAGTGTCCTCTCTAGTTTTGCGCAGGCCTGGGCTAGAATTAAGAAAATCCTGGGTAGCCCAATCGTCAGGATTCTTCTCTCGACCTTGATGATGTAGTCCAAAGGAGTGCAGAGCATTACGTTTGGCACCAGCTAGGTTGCAGGAGCTGCTGGAAGAGTGTCGAATCGAACACTAAACTAATCATAATAACATACATAATTATAATAACATACATACATATAGCATATAAGAAAAGGATACAAGTAATTATTGAACAACATGAATATAAATTAGTAAAATAACTTGCAGCTGTTTCAGCCCATAGATAAAAGTATCTCATTCTGCCTTTATTAATCAAGTGTATTGAGGTAATAGGCAGATGACAATGAGGTACTTGTATATATCTCCAGGGTTCCTCAGAGATTATCAAGTACAATAATAAATATAAACATGAATATAAAATAAACAAAATACACACATTTGAATACATATATATATATATATATATGGCTGCCCCCTCGATATCGAATATGGCCATTGCACGAAGCTTAACTGTTACTGGTGCTGTGATCGAATGTGACTTTTTAGCCAAGCTAAAGATCTACAATGTCTTGTACCAAATTGGCAACTAAAACCTTTACTGGTAATAGCCGGCTGCAGTTGTAACTGGGCTTCATGTACGTAAATGTATATACATACATACATATATGTATATACATACATACATGTATATATACATATATACATACGTACATACATACATATATGGTTATACATAATTAATTATATACATATATATATATATATATATGCATATATGGTTATACATAATTATATATATACAGTGGCTGTGTGGTAAGTAGCTTGTTTACCAGCCACATGGTTCCGGGTTCAGTCCCACTGCGTGGCACCTTGGGTGGGTGTCTTCTACTATAGCCTCGGGCCGACCAAAGCCTTGTGAGTGTATTTGGTAGATGGAAACTGAAAGAAGCCCGACGTATATATGTATATATGTATATATATATATATATATATATATATATATATATATGTGTGTGTGTGTGTTGTGTGTGTGTGTGTGTTTGTGTGTGCGCGTGTGTTTGTATGTCTGTGTTTGTCCCCCCAACATCGCTTGACATCGCTTGTTTATGTCCCCTCACTTAGTGGTTCGGCAAAAGAGACCGATCGAATAAGTACTGGGCTTACAAAGAATAAGTCCCGGGGTCGAGTTGCTCGATTAAAGGCGGTGCACCAGCATGGCCGCAGTCAAATGACTGAAACAAGTAAAAGAGTAAAAGAGTATATATATACATATATATATCAGAAATATTAAATTTCTAAATGTCTCGAAGAGTCATGAGCGGTGGTGGAGCGAAGGTGTGGTTGTATACTGTCAACATAACGTAACTGTCCCGTAAGGGAATTACACCACCGCTGTTTAGCCAAAATGTTGTGAGTATACATCCACTCTATATATATAAATATATACTGAAACATACATACACATCTACATCCATAAGTACATATAATATTCAGTTATTACTAATATTATTATTATTAATATTAGATTAGGTGTACTATGCTATTCACAACAGATAGTATATGAAAAATAAAATATAGAATATAAATATGATATATAAAAGATGTTTATGAAAGATATAAGAATATTAATTTTACAATCAATATATCATAGAGTTATTATAGTTATGTCAATATTATTCTGCATATATATTGGTAAACATTTCCTAAACATTTTATTCTTTCATTTTTTAATTCCCAACCTGTGTTCCTTATCGTTTATACGTCATAAATTTTCTTAACTCTTCTCTCTCTACACACATCCCTCAGTATATGATAATATACAAAGACCTTGGCACGCGTACACAACTACTAGATTCTACAGACGCACACCATATACGCGCGTGTTAACTAATACGGACTCACATAATAATCTCAGATGAAAGCTACTACTACTACTATCTCCCACTTCACTCGCCGTCCTTAGATTTTAAAGCAAAATTAGTTCTACCAACTCGACGAGCAAACCGTGGTCTACTATTTTACAACGTAAATACAATATCTTCCGCCTTCCTCTCCTTCAAACACCACTCTATCCATTTCAAATACTACACCTATATTTTCGTCCTATAATTCTGTTTTAAATGGCTATATATAATGCTACAATATGTTTACTTATCTATCCTACAACGGACCCGTGAATGACCCCGGAATACGTGCATAAAGCATCTCGCCAGCCAATTTCCTTATCAAACCTTGTCTTCGTACACTCCTTAATCAGTAACAAACGTTCTCATTCTTATACATAGGATTTCTTCTATTTTATTTGCATTTTCCTTCTGCTCAACTGTTTTCCTCCCGAACTGTTCTTTCTTTGCATTTTGATCAAATTCCCAACAAGATTACACGGGGATTCTAACGAGAATGTAAACTTCACATAATCACGATATCCTTTGACTGAATAGTAGCTTGTGGTATACCCCATGTTAGGATAATATGCTACTTTCGTGGTTCTCTTAGCTATGAAGATTATGTAGCCTGGATTGTATCTACGCCATTCCCTACACACACATGCGCATATATCTATATACTCGAGATAAATATCCCTTCGTTGCCGAGCGAATCCCACAACAGAATATTTTGGTATACTTTTGCTACAGCGTTCCCTCATAAGAGACCTTTTCTACGTTCTGGTGAGGATTTTCCATTTTTTGTTCACCTCAAAGTTGCAGATGATGGCAGGAAGCTCTTTAAAAATTGTTTTAATGTGTGTTGATTTTATTCACATCCCCTATCCCAATCGGTACCGACTTTGGCCAATGCTTTTGAACGACGCATTTAAAAAAGTTTTTAATGAAAAATTTGGGAATTCAGCGACCACTGTTATAATCCACACTTTCTTTCTTTTCAAACGAAAAGTGAAACGTAATTTAAGAACAATGGCGACATTTTAAATAGTTTGTTCGGTAACCTTTCATATTCTCATAACGATGTTATTTATCCTGCAGCTTTTGCTGACGGCATTAAGTTGATCTCAGCATATGACGTTGAAAAAATCGCTAATTGCGCCAGGTCAGTGGTTTTCTAAAATCAATGGGTGTTTAGAGTGCAAATACCACTTTTTGGCCGTAAATTTCATGTTTTTTATCCGATTTTAATGAAATTTGAGATATAGGTAAATGTTTGGTGGGGGAGAGGGTAAAGGTACTTATTTAATTCAAAATGGCTTGAAATATGTATAAATGGAAATAAGAATTTTCTTGGACACATTCTTATCGATTTTGTAGTAATTTTATACGTGATTATAGTTCATGTGTATTAGTTGATGCCAGCATGAAGTGTTGACAAAGAATCGATAACTGCATGTGAGGCGGAGATTTTAAGAAATCAATAGGCTTTTTGCATGCAATCACCCGTAGGATTAATATTTTAAACAGTAACTTTTACAGAATTCATCCGATTTTGATGAGCTTTCACTTTTAGGGAAAGTTTAATGTAAAAGATTTAAAATTAAACAAGCGAGAAGCAAAAACCCTCAAATCATTCACAATAAAATAATGGACTGATTTTGAAGAACCGTGAGCAAAATTAAGCACTTCGACGTATGAAACATCTGTTATTCATATAATGTACTAAGATTTAAATGTCAATGGGATATTTTCGTGTAAATGGTCACATGGATTCTGTTTTATGATATAACCTTACCATTTTTCTTCGGATTTTGATGAGATTGGACACACTGATCAATTTTATACCGAGAGTGGCATTAAGGGGAGAGAGATAAAGAAACATCGATCAAATCGACCCCAGGACTTATTCTTTGTAAGCCTAGTACTTATTCTATCGGTTTCTTTTGCCGAACCGCCAAGTTACGTGGACGAACACACACCAGCATCGGTTGTCAAGGGATGTTGGGGAGAAAAACAAAGACACACAAACATATACACACACACACACACACGCAGACACACACACACACACACTCACACACACACACATATATATATATATATATATATATATATATACACTTATATACGACGGGCTTCTTTCAGTTTCCGTCTACCAAATCTACTCACAAGTCTTTGGTCGGCCCGAGGCTATAACAGAAGACACTTGACTAAGGTGTCACACAGTGGGACTGAAGCCGGAACCATGTGGTTCGTAAGCAAGCTACTTACCACACAGACATTCTTACGCCTATATATATATATCTATTTATAAAACTGAAATGCGAAAAGTTTGTTTGTTTGATTGTTTGACTCGACCGTTTGGCCCGCTTTCAACGCCACTACATCCCGTCGGATTGACTCCAAAATGTACAGGGACATGTAAAATGCGGTGACGACACCAGTGGGCTACGTTAGAAATTCCTATCTTAAATGGTGTTGTTGCCAGGGCCAAAAACCCACTTTGACAAGTCCACTCCCATTCTTTTATGTATCTGTCTTCCTCACTCAATCACTATTTTCTCCCTTCCAATCACTTTTCACTCTCTCTACTTCCTCCCTTCCCAACACTTTTTCTATATATAACGTCGATTCGTCAAACGGCATTCTACATAGCTTTCACAGATATTTATTGGGTTAATTTATATATGTCTGTGTGTGTATCTATATATACGTATATAAATATATAAATATGTATATATACAAAGTGTATATATCTGTATTTATATCTATCTATCTATCTATCTATATATATATATATATATATATATATATATATATATATATATATATATATATATATATATATATGTATATATATATAATTTGTATACATTTATATATATATATACCACACTCTTACCCACGCGTAGAGCTGGTTACCTTCAGCTAGTATATATATATATTTAGAGAGACAGAGAGAGTGAGAGAAGAAATAATTATTTATGCAATTAAAAGTTATACTGATGGTTTAAAGTGCAGATAATAAAGAGATGCGCTCAAACAGCCAAATTCTTAGAATACGTAAATGAAGAATGCGAAAAAGTGTTGTATGTGCAACTTCTGAAAATTGTATTTGTATTAGAATGTCATAAGTGAAATTTACGCCATCACAAACAATAAACACATATTAATTATTAGTCCTAAAGAATTATGCAAGTTCAAGTGAAGTTTCTGCTGATGAATATGTCTCGATTCACCTGAAAACTTATGTAATGTTTAAGTGTTTTTAAAAGATTTCACGTCTGGAGAGATGGAGCAGCATAAACAGAGTAATTCTTTAATACACGAGCAGCACCCGTAGAAATTCCGCGGCAAATGCGAAAGATTTTAGATGGTTGTAAGTTTATGTGGAGACATAAAAATTAGCGCTCCTTTATAAATTGTATATTCTACATAATTGTCGTTTTAAAACACCCTCAGTCATTCTGGATAAGACCCTCTGCTTCTCTTGGTGCCATTGCCCATTTGGTTTCATTCTTTCTGTTGTTCGATTACATCGTCTCTCATCTTTGGTTTATAAACAAATAACATTTTTCAAGCGAGCAGACGACTGCACTTATGCGCATGCTTTAAGTAATTGGTCTTATTAAAAAAATATATCAATTACAAACATTACACTCTTCGCATACACTCACCAACGCAACCTCCACCACCACCACCACCACTAACACCACCAACACATTCATCATCATCATCATCATCTCTCTCTCTCTCTCTCTCTCTCTGCCTTTCTTTAATCTCACCATCAGAACATCGATCCTTTGCTACAATTCTGTTTCTCACTCTCCTCTATATCACTACCTTCAACCAACATTTTTAACCACGTAATAACTATTACGTTCCCCCTACCACACGTCATAGACGCTTCTCTTACCCTCTTTTTCTCTCCCTCCTTTTCTCTCTGCCTGTTTTTCTCTCGCTCTTCACCTTACCCGCTTTTTCCCTCTACTCCATCTTTTCTCTCGCTCTTCGCAACACAGCACTAATCACTTCAAGTTTTAATCAAATATTCAAATACTAAAGTGGATCGATTCATTCGATCAGTCCCATTTGTCAATAAATTTGGAACGTTTTCACCATTTGAGAAATCCTAATGTAAAGCAAATAGCAATGTTTTGTTAATGTTATTCTTTAAACCTCGTAAATCTGAAGATGTGAAATAGCAAAATCAATGTTCTGTTTGATAAGTTAGGTATTTTCATCATTCATAATTTAAGCGCGAATTGAATGAAATCTGAGATAGATACCATGAACGTTCCGTTTAAGCTGCTACAGTCCAACATTTACTGGAATGATATACTGAAAACGAACTGAGGTTTAAGATCGAGGAGCAAAGGAATAGACGAGCGAGTCGGTAGTACCTGCTTGGTGGGGTCAAGAGCTCAGCAAACTCCTACAAGAATCTGTAGCATGACAGTGACAGTGGCAAAACAAAGAGAAGAGATTTCCTGCCTGCGAGATAGCTGTTAGATTATGTCTATTAGGGATAGAGTAAAATTTAGCCACGTCACCCTTCTTTCGATGCAATCCCGGATGTGTATCACCCTTCCAGATGTAGAAAGATTTCTTCATTGTGTGTTTCACTTGAGCATTGTAAATGGTCTGAAGTTATGGCTGCAAAGAGAAGGATTGGACTTTAAAATACCGTACTAGCTATGCAAAGGATCTACGTTCGCCACGAAAGATCTTCGCTGCTAATAATGCTCAGCGAAGGTTAAGTTTTCAAGTAACATTGTGAGGGACACTTGTCTAATCTTCAGCCCATTACAAATGACCATGTTTCAACACCATGTCCACGGCTATGCTGTATCCTTTCTCTGTCTCTAATGGCCTATTTCAATGGTAGTCTTAAAACACATCTCTGTTCAAAACCACCACCTAGTAATTTTATCTGCCTTTGGTGAAGTCCATATTGTCTTAAACATTCTTCAGTTGAAGAATACCATCTTTTCTCCTTCCCTCTAGACTTGGTCATCCTGTGAATCGGTTTCAAGCCTGCTTTACTCCTAATCGAAAGAAAATATGAAATCTGTCAGAATTCAATGCTATGAAAATATAAATCCCCGTTCTTGGTGTATAAACCATTTGAACTTTATTCAAGACAATACTCTGGAAATATCGTCAGGCGAACGAAATAACTGGAGACGAACTGGGAGTCTTTTGACACACAGAATCCGAAAAGGACATCAATTTAATACGATCACGTCGGAATTGTAAGATACTGGATCCACAGAATGTCTTTGTTTTGTTTTCGAATAAACCAGCTCTTGAAGAACGTACTAATATACATAGAAATTGCATTGCCTTCAAAGCTAGGATTTTTTGAATTTCTACTGAAAATCTAGCAAATATCTCTAAATTTCTACAGACAGTTTACATTATTGTTCATGCCTATTTTTTCATGAATTTGTGTTTGAATGGTTTTCTTTAGTGCTGATCCTCAATATCCCAGCATCGTATTTAATCTGCCTTGATAAGAAGTGGATGTTGGATGATTTTCTCCGGCTGAACTAAAATCTGTTCATTCACATTAAAATACCCTGGGACTAATGCTCACTGCGGCCATTATTTCATTACCCGACGTTTACACTAGACCTTTAATAAAATAATCGATAAACCATAATAGACATTCGTACTACATTTCCCAATATATTTCCATGAAATATGAGGAAAATAGTGAATATTGAGTGTTTGGGTATCTTGAAATCTAGACGTAATCCTACAAAATGGATTCCACATTTGAATTCAGCAAAATTATTTAATAGAGAGGTACTCTTCTATAGCTTGTTGTTGTATATGAGGATTTGATTTCAATTTCTGCTCGGAGTATCTCAAGAAGATTGTGTGGTGGAGCATGTATGAAGTTATATGGCATACTTGTTTTGGAAGTTCAGCTGATGATCATAATATCCCGGGATCAATTCCTGAAATGAGTGACGTTATTACTTAGATCAAGTCATTTCATTTCACGATGTATCAGTCTACTGAACTTGAAATATAGTATCAACAGAGAGTTGGTTGTGATAGTTAGATACAAGGGTGGGCAATACGAAAGGATGTCAATGTCGACTCGCGACTACTTCGATAGCTAAAACAGTTAGTGAAATTAAGGTGCATGTTATGAACTCGTATTCCATAGCGAATTATGCCCAGTTATGAATGTGTGCTTTGAGAGAGTTTACTGTATGCGATAGAATGGGGAACAGCCTCTAAATATAGGGTTAGGGTTAGGGTATGGTGAATATGGATAAAACATTGCCCTGGACCAAACACGGATTGCACTTTGGCAAAGCATAACACCCATACGTCTTTCAATTTACACTTTGAGATGACGCCATAGGAAACAATATGACAGGCGTAGTCTTAGTTTGAACCTCATTCATTCACCAACGGTAACATAGACATGGTGCTTGACAGAGGAACCTGTGTCATGTCAGTGGACAGAACCACCATGTTTCCAAACAGTATTACTACTGACGTCTTCGGACCTATCAAACGTAGGTGTTATTAAGCTACCGAATTGCGTAAATGACTTATACTAAAATCAGTTTTTCATCTCGCATCGATTATCGTTTGGATAACAAAGGGGCACATTAAACTGTGGAACATCTCACGGCGCAGATTTCGAAAAATAATCTACAGAGCTAAGCTGAAATCTCATCTGAAAGGAAGTGTCTCCAGGGCCCTTGTTACAGTCTCCTTCGACTTCTTCAACTTGAGGAACAAATAAAAATCACAGGGCGGGACATTTGCATAATGTATTCATACAGGGTTTTTTCTACGTTTCGTGTCTTTTCTGTCCATTAGTAGGATCATGAAGGATCTGTGGATCAGAGAGAGAGCATTTATTTGAATATATATACATGTACATACACACACAGACACTAACATATACATATATAAATGTTTATAACAAATGACATTTTAACGAGTATATCTTCAAGTTATAAGTATATATATATAGAGAGAGAAAGGGAGTGAGAGAGAAAGCGAAAGAGAGAATGAAAGAAAGAAAGAAAGAAATATTGAGAGAGAGACAGAGAGAATTAAGAATTTGAATATACAAATTCAATCCCATTATTATCATTATTAGACTGTATATCTACGTTGCCAAAAAATAAACTGTTACATCGGTTGGGACCTAAAGGACATTTAGCGTAAACCTACCATCTGAAGAGACCAGACTTGCCATTCGCTATTTGCTTTGATATTATATCCCTTCTCTTAATATACATATATATATTAATAGTAGCGGTATACCAACAAAAGAATGAATGGGACCTCAGTATTATGTAAATAGAGGAATTTATCTGTAACATGTTATACCCCACATGTCAAGATCTGTAATTCGGTTTTTGAATGCATACGGAATATATATATATATATATATATATATATATATATATATATATATATATATATATTATATAAAAGGGCTTAGTAAAGTAAATTACTTTGCCGCATACTGAACTCATTAGAAATAGCAGCTAAAAACTTTTTTAAGGCTATTTCTAATACTTAAAGAAAATCTCTCTCATATATAGTGTTTGCTTAATTCAACTCACAAAAGTTTGGGGGTAAGGACATCGAAAAATCAAATGCTAAGGTTATTCGAGAACGTACGTTTCAAGATTAGTCAAAACAACATTTCTATCATCGGCTCAGAAATTCCTTGGTTTGGATTTGGAAACACTGAAAATAAGAACATACCCTTTCGAAGATCTGCTCCCAACTAACAGTGCCAACAAATTCAAAATAAGCAAGCGAAGAATCTTTGCTCTCCCCTTTCCACCAGCGTGGGTTAAAATCATCAAACACTATGCTTATTTCGGTAAAATCCGAAGCATTAATCAGAGGGAGATTAATTATAATTTCAACAATTGAGGGCAAAATTAATTAATTATTAATCAATTTCACCAAGTGTTCAGTATGCAAAGGGACCATTCAAGGCGAATTCAAATTATTACATTATATAAAAGGGCTTAGTAAAATAAATTACTTTGCCGCATACTGAACTCATTAGAAATAGCAGCTAAAAAACTTTTTTAAGGCTATTTCTAATACTTAAAGAAATTCTCTCTCATATATAGTGTTTGCTTAATTCAACTCACAAAAGTTTGGGGGTAAGGACATCGAAAAATCAAATGCTAAGGTTATTCGAGAACGTACGTTTCAAGATTAGTCAAAACAACATTTCTATCATCGGCTCAGAAATTCCTTGGTTTGGATTTGGAAACACTGAAAATAAGAACATACCCTTTCGAAGATCTGCTCCCAACTAACAGTGCCAACAAATTCAAAATAAGCAAGCGAAGAATCTTTGCTCTCCCCTTTCCACCAGCGTGGGTTAAAATCATCAAACACTATGCTTATTTCGGTAAAATCCGAAGCATTAATCAGAGGGAGATTAATTATAATTTCAACAATTGAGGGCAAAATTAATTAATTATTAATCAATTTCACCAAGTGTTCAGTATGCAAAGGGACCATTCAAGGCGAATTCAAATTATTACATTATATAAAAGGGCTTAGTAAAATAAATTACTTTGCCGCATACTGAACTCATTAGAAATAGCAGCTAAAAAACTTTTTTAAGGCTATTTCTAATACTTAAAGAAAATCTCTCTCATATATAGTGTTTGCTTAATTCAACTCACAAAAGTTTGGGGGTAAGGACATCGAAAAATCAAATGCTAAGGTTATTCGAGAACGTACGTTTCAAGATTAGTCAAAACAACATTTCTATCATCGGCTCAGAAATTCCTTGGTTTGGATTTGGAAACACTGAAAATAAGAACATACCCTTTCGAAGATCTGCTCCCAACTAACAGTGCCAACAAATTCAAAATAAGCAAGCGAAGAATCTTTGCTCTCCCCTTTCCACCAGCGTGGGTTAAAATCATCAAACACTATGCTTATTTCGGTAAAATCCGAAGCATTAATCAGAGGGAGATTAATTATAATTTCAACAATTGAGGGCAAAATTAATTAATTATTAATCAATTTCACCAAGTGTTCAGTATGCAAAGGGACCATTCAAGGCGAATTCAAATTATTACATTATATAAAAGGGCTTAGTAAAATAAATTACTTTGCCGCATACTGAACTCATTAGAAATAGCAGCTAAAAAACTTTTTTAAGGCTATTTCTAATACTTAAAGAAAATCTCTCTCATATATAGTGTTTGCTTAATTCAACTCACAAAAGTTTGGGGGTAAGGACATCGAAAAATCAAATGCTAAGGTTATTCGAGAACGTACGTTTCAAGATTAGTCAAAACAACATTTCTATCATCGGCTCAGAAATTCCTTGGTTTGGATTTGGAAACACTGAAAATAAGAACATACCCTTTCGAAGATCTGCTCCCAACTAACAGTGCCAACAAATTCAAAATAAGCAAGCGAAGAATCTTTGCTCTCCCCTTTCCACCAGCGTGGGTTAAAATCATCAAACACTATGCTTATTTCGGTAAAATCCGAAGCATTAATCAGAGGGAGATTAATTATAATTTCAACAATTGAGGGCAAAATTAATTAATTATTAATCAATTTCACCAAGTGTTCAGTATGCAAAGGGACCATTCAAGGCGAATTCAAATTATTACATTATATAAAAGGGCTTAGTAAAATAAATTACTTTGCCGCATACTGAACTCATTAGAAATAGCAGCTAAAAAACTTTTTTAAGGCTATTTCTAATACTTAAAGAAAATCTCTCTCATATATAGTGTTTGCTTAATTCAACTCACAAAAGTTTGGGGGTAAGGACATCGAAAAATCAAATGCTAAGGTTATTCGAGAACGTACGTTTCAAGATTAGTCAAAACAACATTTCTATCATCGGCTCAGAAATTCCTTGGTTTGGATTTGGAAACACTGAAAATAAGAACATACCCTTTCGAAGATCTGCTCCCAACTAACAGTGCCAACAAATTCAAAATAAGCAAGCGAAGAATCTTTGCTCTCCCCTTTCCACCAGCGTGGGTTAAAATCATTCAGTGTTTCCAAATCCAAACCAAGGAATTTCTGAGCCGATGATAGAAATGTTGTTTCGAAACCGCGACCCTACGACCGCAAGTCCGCTGCCCTAACCACTAGGCCATTGCACCTCCACATATATATATATATATATATATATATAATTGTAAAATATATATACGCCGTACATATGACACTGTATATAAGTGTGAATAATTCATGGAATTGCATTTCTGATCATGCGTTAAGTGATAGGGGATTTAAAATACTTACTACCACCACACCCACAACCACTACCACCATTTCTCTTAGCTTCCCTTTTTATCTCTTAAATTCTTACACATTATAACACTGAGGCTTTTCAACCTCTTGTCAATCCTCTTCATCGCTTGTGTACGTGTACTCCAGCATCGCCCATGCTAGCTTTAAAATTAAGGTATGCTCCGAGTTGGCGTCACCCGGCCACGAGTGATATTCCTCTTTTAGTCCCCCCCCAGCCTATGAAATATGCGCAACGTTATGAACTCCACAGCCATCTGCGGAGGCCATTCGGGTTACCGTGCGAAGGCCAAAGGTACTCCCTTGTAGTGTTCTACCACCACCTTTTCCACCACTCCCCCTCTATAACAGAAGTACAGCAGTTCTTCCTCCTGCGGGTCCGAGGTAGTCAATCCTACCATTGGCGGAACAATTCTTACCAAGTGTGTCTACCCACGCCGCCCCGCCAGTGGCACGACCCACACCGATGAGGCTTCATGTCTCCGACTGTCAGCAATATCCCGTTTCTCCTTTATCCTCTTTTTGCTTCTTGACTGGGGGAGGGTGCATCTCGTCCGTGACCGGAACATGTGCCTCTCCTCCCGCATTCCCAGAATCCTTCGGTGAGCACCCATTATTACTCACCTTCTTCCTTTTGCGGCTCTTCTTTGAGTCATCCTCTGTCTCTTCGGCCGCCTGCATTCCTTCTTCTACAGAGGTCTCCGTTAACCGCTCCAGGATTTTGCTTTGCCGTTGAGGACAGTTCTTTTTTATATGGCGAGTCTCCAGGCACCGATTACACTTGGAGGGGGGCTCCCTCAAGCATCACCGGTTACTTCGACCAGCCAATTCTCAAAAAGTCTGGAAATACCAGACTTTCGGCTGACTTGGTCCAGAGGGTCAAAACAGCTTTTGACACCTCCCAGTAAGCCGCAGGCAGAATATTTGCATTGAAGAGCTTGGTGCTACTGCCACCCAGACCCCGGCGGATAGTATCTCCTATCCACTCGGGCTCAGCACCGGGTAGAAAGCCGCAAACCCAAGCCCTCGTCAACTTCTTCCCACAATAAGTGGGAAGAAACAAAATTTCATTGCCTTCCAGGAGCTGGCACGCAAAATCACAATCCACTTCTGGGAAGTAAAATAGTACCACACGGTTGCATATTTGACCCTCCGAGTGATAAACTTAATAGCTGGCTGAAATTCTGCCATCTCTCTTTGGATTCTATTTTTTGAAAAC
The DNA here is from genome assembly GCF_006345805.1 of Octopus sinensis. Lineage (NCBI taxonomy): Eukaryota > Metazoa > Mollusca > Cephalopoda > Octopoda > Octopodidae > Octopus > Octopus sinensis. The sequence goes on from NC_043025.1 coordinate 2,510,332, forward strand.
GGCAATGGAGTCGAGGATCCTAGAGTAGGTCCTCAAAACCACCGTCTTACTTTCAAGTTCTTTTAATCATCTTTTGGGTGGTATAAATTCCCACTCCACCTACTTTCCATTGTTCTTTGCCATGTTTCTTTTTAAAAAAGTCCAAAAAACACTTCATAAAATACAAAATAATTAAGGATAAAGAAGGAAGAGAAAAAGTCTAAACAAAAAGGAAGGAGAAAAAATTAACAGTTCAATAAAGAGTCTTTTTTTTAAATAAAAGAGGGTTGAAGACAGAGCAGCAGTTCAAAGCACAGTAAAGGACACTTGGTACTCCAGGTCAAAATTTTAACGCAAATCATTCCAATTTTCTTCTCATAGGTAATCCTTAACAGGAACAATATTGTTGAAATCTTTTCTAAAAATTCCCAGAGTTATTCCTGGACAAACACGATTCTCAAACAAAATTTTGCTGCAGGATACGCCCACAAAACAATAATTTTCACAGTTAAGTGAAAAAATATTCACTCAGCTACAGGTAGACTAGAATCCAGTGAGGACTTCTTGTTTGCAAAAAATAATTGCGGTAGACAACAGGCCCCCACTAGACCCCCAAAAAAGTCTTACTGTACAGCTGAGTTTCAAAAATCTTCAATTTAAGACGGCTTCAAAAACACGTCTTTATAGTTTCAGTATCAAACTCTGATTCGCACATGCTCAATGAGGTAAGCGAGCTACTTACCACAGAGCCACTCCTGCACTCGTTCTGGTGATGATTTTCAATTTTTTTTCACCGCAACGTTTGAAATGATGGCAGGAAGGTCTTTAAAAATTGTTTGAATGTGTTTTCATTTTTTTCAAATCCCCAATCCCAAGCGGTACCGATTTTGGCCAATGCTTTTGAACGAGGCATTAACAAAAGTTTTAACAGAAAAATTTTGGAAATCGGTGATCACCATTGTGATCCACACATTTTTTCAAACAAAATGTGAAACCTAATTTGAAAACAATGGCGACATTTTAAAATTTTGTTCATTAACCTCGCATATTCCCATAACGATGTTATTTTCCCAGCAGCTTTTGCATTTTTTGTCCAACTTTAATGAAAGTCGATGAGTGAGCAAGGCTCATGGCAGTGAGTTGATTTCAGTATATGACGTTGAGAAAAAAAATTGGTAATTGCGCCGGAGCAGTGGTTTTATAAAATCAATAGACGTTTTGCGTGCAAATACCCATAGGGGTTTTATTTTTGGCCGTAAATTACATATTTTTCATCCGCTTTTAATGAAATATGAAGTGTAGGTAAATGATTGGTGGGGGATACGGGACATGTATTTATTTAATTCAAAAGAGCTTGAAAAGGGCATAAATGTACATAAGCATTTCCTTACAGACATTCTTAACGATTTTGTAGAAATTTTACACGTGATTACAGTTCATGTCCATTAGTTGATACCAGATGAAGAGTTGACAAAAAATCGATAACTGCGTTTTAAAATATCAATCGGCTTATTGTATGCAATCACCCATAGGATTAGTATTTTATGCTGTAACTTTTACACAATTCATCCGATTTTGATGAACTTCGACTTTTAGGTAAAGTTTAAGGCCTGATTCATGTAGTAGAATTAAAATTAAAATGATGAAAGGCAGAAATCGTCAAAATCATTCACAATAAAATAATGAACTGATTTTGAAGAAAATTGAACATTGAGTAAAATTAAGCACTTCGACATATAAAACGTCGGTTATTTATATAACGTATTGAGATTAAAATGTCAATGGAATATTTTCATGTAAATGGTCACATGGATTCTATTTTATGACATAACCTTACCACTTTTCTTTAGATTTTACTCAGATTGGACACACTGATCAATTTTGTACCAAGAATGACATTCAGGGGGGAGAAATAAACAGACATCACTCTCAATGTGTCGAAGTACACCCAAAAGTACACCCAGACGGTCCAGTATGTAGGAGTATGTCGAAAGCGTTAAGCGGGTAAAATGGCTGCCGAATCAGATATAACATCTTAATTGGTAACAGTTGGTAGAGGGAATGTAGAAGATTTCGATACAAGGTCAGAGGTGGGCTTAACTTCTACGCGGAAAACACGAGTAAAGCCGGGTCCAACATCGTGTATATATATATATATATGGAGGCACATGAGCATATATATATGGAGGCAGAAGTTCTAGTGGTTAGAGCAGCAGACTCGCGCTGGAGGGACCGCGGTTTCGAATTTCAGATTATGCGATGTTTGTTTATGAGCGGAACTCCTCAGCTCCACCACATTCTCTCACTCTTTCCTCCTACTACTAGCAGCTCACCGGCAGAGGTCCAGTGTCCCGTCCCTTATGAGCCAGGCATGGCTCGAGAATGAACAAACAACAATATATATACTATTTATTTATTTAATGGACACAGTACATGACTTTAAGTTCAGTTTCATATGTTGAGGAATATCTCAAACATATGCACCCGGCACAAACAACATATCATTACGAACTAAAGAAAAATGAATAAGAGAAGAAACTTTAGAAAACTGAGAATACAGCATATAGAAAATGTAGAAAGTTAAAACAAAAGAGAATGAAAACACAAAAAATCTAAAAATTAAAAAGTAGAAAATGTGAAAGTGTAATCCTTCTTAGCTCTTAAATTAAAGGGCTGGAAATATAGCAAAATGTTAATAAAGAATAGGTAGCGAACTTAGTAGCTTTGCTTGTGTCCTTATGTCGGAAGGAGGCTACGTGATTGGCATACCGATTTTTAAAATTAATATTTTTATCTAAGTATGTATGTATATATAAGTATGTATGTATGTTTCTATCTGTCTCTCTCGCTCTATCTAAATTATCTATCTATCTATCTATCCGAAGTTTTGGCGGCGAGGTTGGCCCTCGACCAACACTTCAACGCCAAACACGAAGGGTGTGTTGTCAGAGCTATGATGCGTGGTCTAATGATCGAAGGCGTTAGAGCCGCGAGAGAAGCCCGGGTGGTAGAGGCGCAACAGGGCAACAATGGCACCATTCAGACTCTGGTAGATGAACGGGGGCGCGAATTGCTGGAGCCAAGAAAATGTGTGAGGCCTTCCAACAGCATTTTGCCCGACTGTTCGGGACTAGTGGCGGGCAAGAACTTAGGGTGGACTTCGGTACCTACCTACACAGCCTACCACGATTCTCGACAAGAGAGGCAGGGCGCTGCGAAGGTGCCATCAGGGCGGCGGAAGTGCAGGACGCGATGGCAGAATGCTCGAGATACAAATCGACGGGTTTGGTTGGTCTACACCACGAGCTTTACAGTTGTATGCCAGACTTTTTGGAGACGTCTTGGCAGCGGTGTACTGCAACTGCCAGCAAAACTGGAGCATTCCTGGTTTTGTGATCCGAGGAGCCGTAACACTGCTGAAGAAAGATCTAAACAAGGGGAATGTTATAGATAACTTTAGGCCCATTACTCTGCTGAATGCAGACTTGAAAATGTTGGCCAATGTGTTAGCCAAGAGGTTGGCGCTTGTCATCGAGAAACTGGTCGACAAGGCGTAAACGTGCGCCGTGCCGGGCCGGAGCATCCATGACGACCGCCACCTGATGCGCTACATCATAGACAGGGTAGTTAAGGAATCTGGCACGGGTGGAGCGCAGATCAATTTGGATCAATCGAAAGCTTTCGATAGGGTAGACCATCGATACTTGGAAGCTGTCCTCAGAGCGGCTGGATTCGGTCCCGTCTTCCGCGGCTGGATAGCCGCTTTGTACACAGGCATCCGTACAGTAATTCGTGTAAATGGACTTCTATAGAAACCTTTAGACATTGCACGTTATGTCCGTCAGGGATGCCTCCTCTCGTCGCTTCTGAACGCATTGACTCTCGAGCCATTATTACGGAAGCTGCCAACTATGAGGGTCATCCCACGAGAATTGGGATTCGTGACGAGCGTGTCGGCATACGCGGACGACGACACCGTCATAGTGTCTAGCCACGAGCACATCGAGCATGTCGGCGAGACACTGAAATACTACGTAGCGGTGACAGGAGCAAAAGTCAACCGGGATAAATCAGTGGGCTTGCGACTCGGCACCTGGAGAAGCAAGCCCATGCAGTCCACCAGCGCCTCCGTCGTGGGACGCTGGACCGACGGTCCGGTCGAGTTTCTCGGGGTCTGGTTTGGGCGAGACCTCCAAATGGAGAAAAAGTGGAACGAGATAATGAGCAGGGTGGCCACTCTCGCCCGGCAATGGGCCGAGAGAAACTGTCCCTAAAATGTCGGGCGGAGGTGGCGAACTCGTACATCGCGTACGTCATCTACTACCGCCTGACCGTCGTGCCTTGTCCCGACCCTACCAGCACCAAACTAGAACGCATTCTCTTTCGCGTCTTGAGGAAAGGATGCGTCCCGATGGTCAGGCGATCCATTTGCTGTCAACACCCGTTAAAGGGGAGGACTGGCCATGCCTTTTTTATGATGCGCAGACACGCGCTGAGACTGCGAAATCTCAGGCTCTACGTAGACGACGGTGAACAGGTGTGAACTCATCTCCATGACCGAACTGCAGCCGTGGATCAAAAAGAGGCCGAGAAGGGGCGAATGGCACCGCGAGTGTCCCGTTGCTGTCAAGCAACTATGCCGTCCCGGGTCGACCATGAGTGACATCAACACAACCAAAGCATTCTATAGGGGATTAGTGGAGGGGAGGTGCGACGACGAGCTCGGGGCGAACCTGGACGTCGACGAGGAATATCTGACCCGCCTGTTCAGGACGACTTTCGGGCCAGCGCCCATTCACAGCATCCAGAGATCCTTTACCTGGCAGTGCTACCGAGAAGCGCTACTCCTTCGGGATAAGCTCTACAGACACGGCTCGAGGAACACGGGGCCGACCTGCCCGAGATGCGGTCAGAATGACGAAACAGTTCTGCACGCACTCGTGCAGTGTCCAAACATTTCCGAACTGTGGGCTTATGTCGAACAACTTCTGTCACGTGTGGGACGAGTCGGTTAAACAGCCGAGTCTATCGTCAATATTGTCACGCCTCTTTCTTTCAAGCAGAAAGGAAGAGCTATTTTCATCATATGGCGAAATAATGTATCTGGTGGACGCGTATGAAAGGATTGGAGACAAACACTTTCCTCTCTGGTCAATCTCTCAACATCTTCTTGTATCATCTCTTCAAGTATCACTTGAAAAAAAAAGTGAGAGCAGAGAGGCAAGTTTTGTCTAGCGAATGTTTTAAGAAAGATGGGTGAATGTAGCAAGGATGGTACGTATGAATGACGAAGCATAATCCTATGAAACCGGAAATTTAAAACAGAGGGTTACTTGAAAACAAATGTGGTAAATAAGAAATTTTTAGGGAAATTAATTATGTGCGCGGGTTTAAGTGAAATGTTTGAAGTTACTCCTGGCAGTAAATTATGAACTTACATTTATCAGTAATTCCTTCAACAACAACAAACACAAAACACAAAACGTTGCAAAAGTAAATAAGAAATTTACAGAAGTGTACGGATTGAATTGGAATTTATGAAGTTACAGCCTCCGGGAAAATCAGCAGAGAAATAGAAAGATTCCAGCATCTCACCTCAACCTTTTCTTACCAACTGTCTTTAATGACTGCATCGGCGAATCCTTTCTTCTCGTTGGTAAGGGTTGCAATGAGTGGGTGCTTCATGTCATCTTTCTGCTCAACCCGTTACATTCCAATTGGTTCAAGCAAGCTAATATTAAACCAGCTAATGCCATTTTCAATTAACACAGAATTTATGAAGTGTAGAGTCTGCATTCAGCCCTCGGTGAGCATAATCTTCCATCATAGAATTCTTGTCAGTATTCCACAGGCGAAGAACATTGGAAGAACTTGAATAGGTGCAGAGGACAGCAAACGTAATACGCAACTGAAATGGCATCCGATACGCAGCAGCTTCAAGTATAGTATGCTCCAAACCCTCATCATTTTGGAGGAGACCAACTCATATGTACGCATCTTTAAATGTTGCATAGATTTCACCTCCTACAGTGCTCACTTCTCAAAGCGCTCAGCACCTGGAACATCCGAAATAGCAATCGTAAATGAAATTTTTTTACGTCCTTAGGACTCACTGTGTTCATTCTGCAGCCGATGGTATTGATTTTTCTCCTGAGTGTTCATGGTTTTTGTACGTTCATTAAACACATAACGCATAGGAATGTTAGGGTACAAGTACTTCCGTTAATCGTGCTCATTCAGTTTGAACCATGCAGTGAGAGTATTGTCACGATCTCTCTGTTCTTGAGCAGGTTGCTAAGTGCTACCTCTGTGAAAGCTCAGTCTCCGCTGGTCTTCAAAGTGAACTGCTAAACTGTAGACAGTGTGGGACTAGTCATGCAGCTTGTACGTAGGCATTCTCCACATGGCTTCAGAAGGTGAAACATATCAACACGCAAAATAATTTCTGATTTAGCCTTGGGGTTGCTGAGTCTGTCCACCTTCTGCAACTGCATCATTCCTTACTTCAACTGAAGCGCTATCACGACCGTTTTAGACATACTTGCATATATACTTGACATTTTTACAGATGAGCAAACTTCAACGTTGATATGAGCTCGGAATTTCTTTAATAGGTAAGCATAGTATGGAACGACATACCAGTTGTTAAAAGAATGGCATCCAACTTGTGATGTGATCCCTTTATTGTGCCTCCTGTACTCTGGATATCCATTAATATTTAGTAGTGTCTCATTTCTGTTGTTCTTGGGAAACTTTGTTTTGCGATGAGGGGTTATAAACACCACAAGGTCCAAGTCTCATGAATTTTTAAATTAAATCATGTAAGACGGGGTCATCATTTGAATCAGAAATTTCTGCTGGTACCATTCTGTCTATATCATCTCTGATCTTCACTTTGTCTACGAGCATACGGGAGTGTGGAAGTCCTCTCTTTTGAAACTCAATGACACGGACATGAGTTACTCTTACACCAAATACATGTCTGTCCACCATATCCTTCAGAAATCCAATGATATATCGGTTTTCAAAAGTCTTATTTCGCTGCAGATTATTTTCTCTCTCATGGCAATTAGGGTTTTCAGGGTGCAGTTATTTCATTGCTAGGGGAAAAATTGTAGCGCCTTATATATCCCGTTCTTTTGAAATGTATTTCACACTTTCGTAATTGTACATTTTCACTCCTGGCACTTCCAATCTCTTGTTGTTCAATTAAGTGCATGTTCCCATATAACTCAGCATAAGGATTTACTTGTTGCACATGACACCCATTCTTTGAGAAGAGCTTTGGGAGTTCTGACTTGCTTCCACTCTGCGATGCATTAATAATATACAACTGACTGTACTGCAGGCGACCATTGACAGTTCGTAGTGTTGTGCTAAGTTTGGCCCTGAATACGTTCTATATCCTGGTATTGGATATATAATTTAACGAAGCTATTTACACGACGCAATACGATTACTATTACGTGAGACTCGACGCTCTCTGCCAACGGATCATAGGGAAATGCTTACCAATCAATTGTTCACAATCAATTGCTTACGACTAGACAGTTCTCCATGTAATGGAAATGTGTCAGACCACTTTTAGTCACTTGGAAGGTTGTCAGAATCTTTCCACAGCATCTCCCCTTTATAGAATTAGTCTCCCCTAAATTCTCCACTTGAGAATTAAAGTCGCTCAGAGTTTTAATATCTCTTATGCTTAGGGCTCAATTCTTGTGTTTCCATTCGTTTCGTTTTCTGGTGCTAGAACGTGTAATTACAAATTGTTTCTGTGTTGGTACCTCAAACGTGTCGTGCAATTTTTCATGAGAAATTCACTTCTTTTGTCTGATTTTTCCTTGAATCAGGTTTTAAGTTGGTTAATAAGTCTTTTATGTTCGATATTTGTTTTTACCTTTTACCAGGAATATCATTCTTGCAATTTATATAACAATTGTACCATCCTCCCAGCCTTGTTTACTATATCTATAGGTCTTCAAACACTTTGTCACCTAACTTGAAGAATTTTGAAATATTGTTTCTTTTTTTATATATTTTCACTCGGTATCGGCTGATCAAAGATGGATCTGATTATTCTAACAAACATCAATTATTTGTAACCAGAGATGTTGCTTTCTACATTTATGCACTTCAGACCACGTTGAAAAACAGTCCCCCACAACGAAGTGATATGAAACCTTAAGTGATTTTGGCCACGGGTGCCATTTTGTGACGGGTGTATTTGGAGCTAGAGAACAGCGTATTGCATACTATCACTATATCTTCAACGTTACAGTCCGTTGTTGGCCAGTATACCTAACTTCTCATTAACGATTTCATTATCGAAATCCCTTTGACTCAATATGAAATTCCTTTAGTAATTGCTTTTGTAGTGTGGCTGGCACTACGACTCTTTGTGCATACATCAGCACATTGTCACACCTTGTGATAGGCTCGAATATTTTTCATCTCTTTAACACTTCTGCATTTCTTTCATTTTGTAATGAATATATCGTTTCCCAATTGTAATTTTATGTCTTGTAACGTAAATAGCAGTTCACGCATGGAGTTATACAGTTTGCTTTTAATTTCATTTTCCGCTCGCAAAGTAGCAATCACGGTATCTTCAAATGCTTCAGCATTTTCTGAAATCGGTCTTGATAAACAATTAGCGTGTCCTAATTTTTAGATGGTATATACTCTATCTTAAATTCATAGTTTAATAATACAGTACCCCAGCGTTGCAGCCTATTAGCAGTACGGCTAGATATTTATTTCTTTTACTCGTATACTGATAATAACGGACGATGATCTGTCTGTATTCAAAAACTTCTGCCGTGTAAAGATCTATGTAATTTTTTATGGAAAAAATAATTACAAGAGCCTCTTTTTTGATTTGGCTGTAATATTTTCTGCTGATATCAAGAACCACCGCCTTCATGTTACCATCTTTTTATTTATGTAGCATTACTGCGCCGATACAGTATTCAGAGGCATCTAAAGTTACAACATTCTCCGCTACAGAATCGAAGCGTGCTAACAACAAATCAGATGTTAATATTTTAAAATTTCGTCGAATTCCCTTTGACAATTTTCAGAGCAATTTCAATTGACATTTTTTAAATACATAATCTACTGTAACACTTACCCTATGCATATTTAGAATATTATTTTGATCATAATTTGCCTGTCTCCAAAGCAATCATGTAAGGTCGTCATATTTGTCGGAGGGGGCATGTATTTAATTGCGTCTGCCTTCAACGGATCTGGTCCTCCTCCATTTCTTTCAATTGTTTGTCCAATTTTATTTTCGGTAAGAAAGAAATCACGCTTTCTTTTTCAATGTAATCCCTAATTTTTTCGAACATATGTATTATATGCTCTACATGTTGATCCCGTGATCCGCTTTTAATGAGTATATCATCCAGATATGGAAATGCAAATTCACTATCCGCTAACACTGCATCTATAAGCTGTTGAAAAATTGCCGGTGTGACATTAAAGACATATAGTAACCTGTTGTATATATATATATATATATATATGTGCGTTAATTTTTAGGTATTTATAGCATTCATCGTCTACGCTAATATGTAGGTACGCGTCAGAGAGATCCAATTAAGAAAATACCTTGCCACCGTCTAATTTTGCAAATATATCCCCCAGGGTAGGTAGCGGATAGTGGAACGTTTTAAGACACTCATTTAAACCAGTGGAAAAAATCAGCATACACTCTGATTTTGTTTATTTGTTTCTAACGATGCAAAAGTTTATCTGTTCCCACGATGCAAAAGTTACAGTTCGTTTATATTTAAATACCGGTTTGGCATTTACTTTTACTTGTAACTTGTAAAAAATCTTTTAAAATTATTTCTACAAATAGTCGACGATTCATTTGTATTGGCAAGAAAACCATTCACATTTTTACTGAAAAGATTTATGGGGAGTTCCGATAAGTTAAGCAATTCTATTCAGTGTTCCGAATAAATTAGTGAGGTTTTCCTACAAAATGGAACGTGATTTATCATTACACCATTAAAATGTAATTATTTTCCTGAAACACCACCTACAATTTTCGAAATGTCTTTTAATCTAGGTCTTCTGTTTTTTTTCTATGTATCTGTGTTAATTATACAGGTATCACTGCCCTTATCTAGTTGCAACTTTACGTACACAAATTTCCTTTGAGGCTGTTCGTTTTTTGGTCACCGATAACCTGTTTTCGTGTTTTCTTTCTGTTGAACTGTTTTCCAGGTTTGTTCTACAGTGTGATTTTTTTATGATCTCTCTTGCCACATTTGACGCCTTTTATATTTTTAAACGAACAGTAACTTTTAAAATGTTGACCACCGCACCCACAACATGGATTCGATCTTGACATTTTTTCTCTTATTTCTTATCCGTTACGGTGGAGACACTGGAATATGAGAGCAATCTTTTTCTTCAATTTCGTTTTGGGCGTCGCTTTCTTCATTTTTTCTGCGTCGTCTTTCCTGACATTCTTCTACTTCTGTTTGTAGAGTTACTTTTTGTCCAGTTCTAATTTTGTTGACATCCGTGAACATATATTTCCATCTTTGCTTGCAGTTAGGCCTTAAACCAAAAATATGCATTTGAACATCATCTTAATTCATATAATTTGAATTCTTTACACTTTCCGTTAACAGCCTCGGCACAGGTGACGAAATCTTCATGTTTTTGGACAAAATATAAAATCTGTCCTCAAGTATTTAGCAGAGAACTCCTTTCCCTGAAACGTTTTGATAAAATTTCGGTTTTGGATTTTAAACGGGCAGTTCCTTTTAAAATGTAGACCACAACATGGACTCCTTCGTGACATTTTTTGTCTGATTTCTTATCCGTTACGGTGGAGACACTGGAATATGAGAGCAATCATTTTCTTCATTTTTCTCTGCGTCGAGTACCCTGGCATTCTTCTGCTTCTGTCTGTAGAGTTAATTTTGGTCCAGTTCTAAATCATTTGATAAAATGTTAATAGTTTTTATTGAAACAAATCTCACCTGACTTCATGGGCAGAATATAATTACTATATTTTTTTGTATTTGGCATGGGATACCTGTCTTACAAAGTAGTCGTACTATTTTCCCCCTCAGATCAATTTATAAATTCTTCTTTAAAAATTTATTCGTATCTTAGAAAATATGCAGAGAAGGTAATCCCATCTTCTGGATTATAACTGAATTCTTCAATAGAGTTTGCTACGATTTCTGGCAAGTTCGCACCTGAAGTATTTTTAGACTTCTTTAACATTGATTCCAGCAACTATTGGTTTTGTTGTTGTTGCTGTTGTAGTTGCTCTTGATGTTGTTACTATTGTTGCTGTTGCAACTGCACCACAGACGCCATTAAGCCTTCTATCGTAAACGATTTTTTTTTGTTTATACCCATCCCAAACAAATCTAAACGTCCAACGCAAACTTCGAAGAACTCTTCGCCACTTTTATACCCTGGTTTGGAACGTATGATTTAAGGAATCAGGGGGAAAGAAAGTGTTTACACGACGCGAATCGATTACCCAACGCTCTCTGTCAATGGCTCACAGTGAACTATTTACCAATTAATTGCTGAAGACTCGACAGTTGTCTATTTAATAGGAATGTGTCAGTTCCCTTTAAGTCAATTGGAAGGTGGTCGGAATCCTTCCACAACAATACAGAAACAATGTAGACCTCTTCCTTGCGGCACAGAGAGTTTCACACCAAATGACGTAAAGGAAGATATGCAGTTGTAATTGCTGATGTTTTTTTCGAAATGAAGCAGACTCTTGGTAATTTTCTCAGACAAACGCTTCAATGTCTGAGGGTTTAGTTGCAGTGGAGGAAATTCACTTTATTATTGTGATTGAACATGAAGTTTTCATATTTAAAGTTCAGTGCTCCACAATACTCGCAATATAAGTACATATCACCAATACGATAGGTTCGTTTAGGATTATTGTGTCTGTTCAGTGGTAGTCCATGTCTTCCTTCACGCTTTCGTTGCACCTGTTCATCTCGCAAACGTAACGCCTGTTCAGCATTCATACTTGCAACTCCATCTTGATGTCTCTCTGTTTGATCTTGGAGACAAGCAGCCCTTTCCAAATCATCCATATTCTCCCTTCTCTGTTACATTACGCTTTTCTGTTGGTCCTGATACTGCGCACACTGCATATCATTCATGATTTCCATTCTCCGCTGAAATATCAATCTTTGTTGTTCCTTGTACTGTGTTTGTTCTTCCTCATCCTGTCTTCTACCTTGGTCTCGCATTCTCTCTCACTACAATTGTGCCTTGCGTTGCTCTTCATCTATTGCAGATCGTCAAACCTGTTGGTACCATTTGTCCCTTTCTCTGGTTTCTTACCGCTGTTCTTCTCTTATACGCTGCCTGTAGTGCCTCACCCTCTCCCGAGTAGCTTCTAATCTTCTTTATCTATACACTGTTCAGTCAAGTTTTGTAATTTGCTTATCTCATAAGCACAGCTTTGGAACAACGATCAAATAACCGTAAACTGCGAATTTCTATTTCGCCGTAGCAGAAGCACAACCAACGGCAGAATGTATGAGAAGCAGTAACATCAACCGGGATCTTGTTGAGATGGAATTTACTGTGTATCCACCATTATTTTAATTGAAATATATATATTTTAATTATAGTGTATATATTTCTTAATTGTAATATATATATATAAACACCTTACATATGACACTGTAAATAAGTGTGAATATTTAACAGAATTGCAGTTATGAGCATGCGTTAAGTCAAAGGTGGTATAAAATACTTAGTTCAATTGAAGTTACTTTGCATTATGCATCACCATTACCACTTCCACCACAACCACTACCACCGTCTCTCACTCCCCTTTCTCTCATTTTCTCAGTTGATCTATCTATCATTTTATCTACGTATCTGCCTTCCTTTAATCTCACCATCAGAACATCACCGCTCTGCTAAAATTATATTCGTAACCTTCCTCAATATCACTACCTTCAACTAACTTTTTCATCACGTAATAAATATTACGTTCCCCCTACCACATGTCCTCTCCCACTTTTTCTCCCTCGCTCTTTTTTCTCTCCCCTTTTCTCCCTCTCCCTCTCTTTCTGCTCCACTATTTGACTTACTTTCGTTTTCTCATTCCTTTTTCTTTCTCTTGGTTTCTCTTTCCATTCAACTAATCACGTGAAAACATTACAGTCACGTTCCTTCTACCTCAGGTCATGGACATTTCTCTTTCGCTCTTTTTCGTTCTCCCTCTTTTTCTCTAATCACGAGAAAGCGTTACCGACGGAGTAATTAACATAATGACAAGCAGAATTATTATAAGATCAGAAATATTATATTCAAGTTTTCTTCATGACAGACTCCTTCGTTTCCTCCTTATTTTTTACATCATTCTTTTCTTCAGCTCCTACATTTTCTGCCATTTCTCTTATTGTTGTTTTAATGTTGATGCTGTTGTTGTTGCTTATCATCATCATCAGCATCATCATCATCATCATATTCTTCTTCTTCTTCTTCTTCTTCTTCTTCTCTTCTACTACTACTACTACTACTACTACTACTACTACTACTACTACTAATAATAATAATAATAATAATAATAATAATAATAATACAACTACTACTACTACTACTACTACTACTACTACCACTACTACTGCTGTTGCTGCTGCTTCATCGTTGTTTCCTTTTTCGGCCTATTCTTCATCATCAACTTTCTCTTATGTTAGTCATCTTCTTCATAATAAGATCACGATATGTCATCCAATGTCATTTCCACAAACTAAATGTCTCTCTTATCTTCTTTATTTACCCTCATTCTTATACAATTCATATTGTCTTGCAATTTATGTTTGCCTGTGTGTAATAAAGTGGGAATATATTTGTTGCCTGGAAGTGAGTGTGTGCGTTTATACATCAGGGTTTGATAATGTATATATAGGTGGATGTGTGTATGTACACAGACACACACACACACATAAACACACACACACACACACACACACACACACACACACACACACACACACACACATATATATATATATATATATATATATATATTCTTGTATTTAGGAATGGTCATATTGCCAGTTTTGCCAATAAAAACTCACGCACTATATATTTGGTGTTACTTTGATTCATCTTTATTTATTTTTGAGGTTAATCTTAATCTTCTTTCGAACGTATATAAACAGGAGATACAAATATTACAGGCACTCCCTCCCATAGACACACACACTTTAACTAAATATAGACACATATTGAGGTATACTCAGGCGCAAATTAAGACATATCCGATAGAAATACAAAATACAAAATGGCTGACCGTTAGTAAGAAGAGACACACAAATATAAATGAAGAAAGCAATAAACCACTGATGAGGTCACAGGAGCGTGACGAAAGAACTCTGGCCGAAATAAGAGTAAGATTAATGTAAAAAATAAATAACGCTGAAGCAAAGTAACACCAAATATATAGTGCGTGTGTTTTTTATTGGCTAAACTGGCAATATGACCATTCCGAAATACAACAAATATCTGTTTCAACACACGATTTCACATCAAAATTCTTGCAAAACAAATACATAAACGTGTATATATATATATATATATATGTTTGCGTTTGTTTGATGTGTGACTATAGTTTTTGTATTTATATTCCTTTATTCCCACTTGTTTCCCCATTCTGATATTCCACGTTATTTTTCTCGTCTTAATATATCTTCTTTTCCTGCATTTATCGTCTTCATCACAACTTTTTCTCTACATTCATCTTGTTCATCATATTCTGGTTCTTCTGCTTTTAAAGTTTTTCAACTGCTTTCTCCTCTTTTCATGAATCATATTTGCTTCTTCTTCTTCTTCTTCTTCTTCTTCTTCTTCTTCTTCTTCTTCTTCTTCTTCTTCTTCTTCTTCTTCTTCTTCTTCTTCTATTTTTCTATATCTATAATTCTATGATTTATTTTCCTTCACCTTCTTCGTTATTCTTATCAATTTCTAATTTTTCATCACATCTTTCATCATCATTATGGTCATCATCTTCATCATCGTCATCATCATCATCATCGTCGTCATCATCATCATCATCATCATCATCATCATCAGTATCATCTTCAGCGCTATCATATTCATACTCCTTCTGCTAATCATATTTTCGTATTCACTAATCGTTATAAATTATCATGTCATCATAACTATTTCCTTCCCTCATTTACTCTGCTATTTCTAGCATGCAGAATCACCATCACCTTCGTTATGTACCTCATAATAATCAACGTCGTCATCACCAATTAATCGGTAGCGTTTGTCATCCTTTTCGATAATAATCATCATCATTATCCCCCTTTTCCTTCTCACCGTCATTATTACAACACTTACGATCAACATTGCAATCCTCCTTCTCATCATCATCATCATCAACATCATTTCGGCGATTCTCTCCTTCACCGTCCTCTTTTTATTAATATCATTCTAAAGATACAAGATTTAATATTTTATAAGAAATCTTTTTAATACTTTTCTTTTGAACTGTGTTTTATTTTTCAGATATCTCCATGAGAATAAGATCACAACCATCTCACAAGGAGCCTTTCAAAACGTTCCAAGGTTAGGGAAAATGTAAGTTGCTAAAGTTTTTTGATATTATTTTATTTACAAAATTTTTCTAGGAACTTGATGTCTTCTCATCTTCCTTTTTCTCTCTCTATCTCTAACTAATGTTCTGCTACTATTTTCATGTAAGACTGTGTATGAAGGTGTCTATGAAATGTTTGTGTCTCTATGTGTCTCCATAAATGTCTAACATTTTGTGTATGAGTGTACGATTGCACGTGAATATCTATGTTTGTATTTGTGTCTATAGGTGGGTATATTATGAAATATATATTTATGCAGAGTTATACTCACTTCAAGAGAAGAAAGTATAGAAATATATTCATCCTCACTCGTTTGAGATACTGGTTCAATAATATGAGTTATTTTAAACTCTACAATTACATGACGTGCTGAGGTTGGTAGTCGTCATTTTTTATTTGTACAGTGAGCTACAGCTGGGGCAATTTGGTCAAACTGTCCAGGGTGATGGCTGCATATACCGTTTCAATTTCTTTAGGAAGGATGTTAATGTAGCTAGTCGTCCACAACATAAAAGAACGTTTGGCGTGTCCCACGTATGTTTGTGTCTGTTTGTATGTCTGATAATTTTACTTATGTTGATATATTTTTATTATCATTCCTATCCTCATTCCCAAATTTTCTTGTTATTGTTTTGTTTGTCCATCTTGTCTGTTTTCTTGCTATTTATATTACTTTTTATTCATCATGATATTGGTTCACTTAGATAGCAAGATGTCAAGTTGTATCTTGAAACATCTACACCCACTCCTCAGATGTGTTGGCAGGGCGTTAACTATCTGTGAGCACTTGAACTCCAAACTATTGCAGTACATTCTCCTAATATTAAATGAGAGAGCCGGGATTTTAGGAACAGTGCAGTGACGCCTGGTATAATTCTGAATTCCAAAGTTTGATACCAGCTTCCCTAGTAACTTCCACACATATCACTACATACCTCTCCGGTTTTCGCTCCATGGACTAGAGTCCTAACTCATTCATATATATATATATATATATATATATATATATATATATATATATATATAATATACATATGTGTGCGAGTTTATGTGTGTGACTTAGTCTCTATGTTTGTACTCACTACTTCTTCACAACCTATGTTAGTGCTTTTTATTATTCCTCGTCAGTCAGCGATTTCGCATAAGCGGCCGACAGGGTAAGTACCAGGGTTTAAAAGAATAGTTAGTGGTCTCGATTCGTTCGAGTTACATACTTCAAGGTGATTCTCCTGCTGCAAAGCAGTAGACTTACTGAGACAAGTAAAAGAGGAAAGGGAGGCACACACACACATACATACATACATACATACATACATACATACATACATACATACATACATACATATATACATACATACATACATACATACATACATACATACATACATATATACAAAGCTGATGAGGAATAAGCGAATGGTTTCAACGACATTCTTTATTCCATATCCCTGCAATTGTGTCTATACATCACTCCCGTAGTTCATTGATAAGATGATATGGTTAATATCTTGTGTGATCACTGCCATTCATCAAAAGTGGAACATGTGTCTGTGAAAAGATAGTATGATCTAACGTAGAACTTATTGAAATACTCAAATAAAAGCATATTTTACACCTACGATAGATGGTAAGGATTGGGCTGAGACCCCCCGTCGGTCATGACTGACCGTGGGATTGCACCTAGAAAGTTACCCTCCCAGGCACAAGTCAGGGCAAGTTTGTTTATGGAAGACCAGCAGTCGCCCATGCATACCGGCCTCCCCTCTCTATCTAAGGGAAAGGCAAAGGGCTGATACAACTTGGAACCTGTGACGTCGCAACTCATTTCTATAGCTGAGTGAACTGGAGCAACGCGAAATAAAGTGTCTTGCTCAAGAACACAACACCCAGCCTGGTCCGGGATTCAAACACACAATCTCACCATTGTAAGCTCCACGTTCTAACCACAGAGCCATGCGCTATATATTAATTATATCATCTGAACAATATACAATGGTAGTGTTATAGAATAAAGAATATCGTTTAATTCATTCTCGCTTATTCACCTCTGTTTAAACACTAAACAGAAAAAGGAAAAAGAAATAATTTTTCCACAATAAAAACCGAGATGCAACAGACATAATTCAAAAATCTTTAGTACCAGTCTTCAACGCGGGTTTCGAAATAGCAAATCCAAATCGCCATACAATAACACCATATAAACACCAGTTGCTGATGTCACATAAATCATTGAAATTTTACATCTGATCAGAACCGAACGCTTTAAGAGAATAAACCAACTGGAATGGCTTATGCCCGTCCCCCACAGGGACGTCAATCAGGCAGGACCACAATCTTGCCCACCAGAAAACTTAGACGTCACCTGTAATTTAATGAATCAAATATCAGAATGGTTCACGGAAAAAATTGTAAACACATCCAATTCCAAATAACGCCGTTACAAGCAAAAGTCCTTGCACACGACGGAAAATGATTCACAGGGACTGTGCTCAAAGATTTCCCTTTTTCCACTATCTCAGTTTCTCCCTTGTTTTTCTCCTTCTTTACCCTGTATGGCCGAAACTCTGATGATCCACATTTCTTATCGATCTTTTGAATTTTATGCTTTTAAACAAGACGTTCCACATCTTTTATATTATTGAATGTTATGAATATTTAAATCATATTTCATATTACTGAAACTTGTAAACATTGAAACATATTGTTTCTCGTTCATTATTTTAAATTTTTACCATTGATAAACCAAAAGTATTGTTGAAACCAGTTTGGTATATATGTAAATAAAAAAACAATTCAAAAAATTTATTAAAAAAAAATCCAAATTTAGGTGCATCGTGAACAACACATTTTTATATAGTTTTCCTCCTCATATATACATTCATATATATATATATATATATATATATATATATATATATATATATATATATATATATATATATATATATATTTACATATATATATATACATATATATATATACATATATATATATATATATATATATATATATATATATACATATATATATATATATATTAGAGATAAAACCACTATTAGGCAAATCAAACAGTGAAAAACATAAGCCAATACATAAAATTAATTAAAATATGAAAGTTAAAAATTAAAAATTTTTTTAAATAATTTAAACTTATCAATTTAAATATATATATATGTAAATATATCTTTATTTATATTATTTATTTATTTTTTATTTATTTATTTATTTAATTTTTTTGTTGTTTTTTTATTTTATTTTATTTTATTTTATTTTTTTATTTTATAAATATCAAAAGTATTAAAAGATAGAGTAAAACACTACGATCGTTTCATGGCTGTACCAATTCGAATAACAATAATTTAAGTTCAATTAATAATTCGAGTTATGGTTACAGTCAATCTTCATGTTAATTGAAATATTTTAAAAATAATCAGAAATATTTAAACAATTTTTTAAAGATATAAATAATATAATATCGTGACGTAAATATGCCATTTGAATATGGCTAACCCCTAAGGGTGGATGCTACTGTAGTTTTTAGCCCCAGGAAGACATCTCCTCCAGCTGGCTATAGACACACTTTCTGTGACCTATCAGTATTTGCAAAGGGAAGCCATCCTTCCCGTCTTCAACTTAAGATACACACGGCCCCGAGTTTCAAGGTATTGACCTATCATCTTTCTGATAAAAAAGGGAAATTTTTATTCAGTGCCTTATGAAACTTATGATAAATTGATATCCAAAGAGCTGCACGCTAAATACCAAATCGCCAAATAATCGGCTCTTACTGACATTAATAATAGACACTACGACTTAATTTCTGAATTAGGAATCCTTGACCGCACGCAACCTTATGATCCTAAGCCCCCGCACTGCACCCTAAAGGCCCATTAAAAAGATTTTCTTGCCAAACTGTCAATACGATTAATTTGCCCAACTAAATCTGACTTGGGTAGAATCAGCAAATCCATATTGGATAGAATTATTCCAGTGATAAGTGAAAGGACGATGTTGCCCTTATGGGAATCTACCAATGATGTTTTATATAGGTTTCACACAATTAAATGTGCTGACTCATCTTCATTTGTACAATTTGATATTTCGAATTACAACTCCTTGATCTCTCCCATCTTACTGAATAAAGCAATAATTTTAGCCGGGAACTTTGTTGAAATATCGAATCTAGATATTGATATTATTCAAGCAGCAAGAATGACTCTGATAAATTATGGAAAGCACCACTAGTCTAAATCGCATTCTTTTATTTTATTCGACATCACTATGGGATCATCGGACTCGGCTCAAGTAACGGATATTGTTGGTCTATTTTTGTTAGACAAGTTTAAGCGGTTTTTCCAATCTCTATCCGAAGGGATTTATTGGGATGACGCATTATCCATCTTCTCTAATCATTCAAATCCTCAGATTGAAAGAATGAAGTAGGACTTTAGAGAATCTCTCAAGGACGTTTATAATTTGAGCATCGTTTTTGAGAATAATCCTAAAGTGGCAAATTTCTTCGATATTACTCTCGATCTGAATACTAGCTTACACTACCCTTTCCGAAAACCAAACCAAACTTTCCGATATATCAATGTTTCCTCAAATCATCCCAAATCAACCATCAATAGCATTGTAATTGCAATTTCTATCAGAATCTCAAACATATCGGCGAAGAAAAACATCTTTAATCAACACGCCCCAATATACAACAATGCCTTAAAATTGAGTGGGTTCACAGATAATATTGAATACATACACAATTCAAAATTCAAAATTAAATTGGCCAGCATGGTCAGCGACGGTATGAAACGGATTTCGGATAGCAGAGGCTCCCCTCATGATCCCCAAGGAACTCGCAACAAGCTGATAATGACCAATATTTATGCTGATAAAATGAGATTTGGAAATAAGAGAAATAAATGTGATGTGGTTGGTTTTGTAAATGGTAACCACGTTAATAAGGTTAATAATGAGAATTGTAATGATGAAAATACCATGGATGATAACAGCAACGGGAGGGAAGGGGTTGCAAATAATAGGAGTCATAAATGTGAATTGAGGTTTAAAGTTGGGCTTAGGTTTAGTGAAGGTGAAAATAGGAATAAGAATAATACTAATAGTAGTAAAAATAAAAATATAAATATTACTAATAGATACAGAATGGCCTTAACTCAAGTCAAGCAACATATTGTAATCCCATTATTAATACTAAGTCTAGGATTCGTCAAGTTACTTGGTTTGCCTCTCCCTTTTCATTAAGGGTGAAAGGTTTACCAAAGCTATTTTTAAAGTTATTGAAGGAAAATATCCCAAAACACCATAAGTACTATTCAATATGTAACAAGTCAACAATCAAGGTGGCCTACTCAGACACTCCCAATGTCGGATCTATTGTTGCTTCGTTGAACAGAAGTAAAATAAGGCGCTATAATGATAGAAATGATGACAGAAGCTTTAATGGAAAATTCATTAAGGACATAGAAGATAGTAGTAATATTAATAGTACGTCTTCTGAAATCGATTATGAAGGGCGTATTGGAATGACAAATAGTAGAGATAATCATAATAATGATGTTGGTGATGATATTAGTGATTATAATGATTATCAGGGTGGTAATAATAGTGTTAATTGTACTGATAATGGTAATACAAATATTAGTAAAATTAAAAATAAAAATAAGAATGATGGTAATAGTAAGAATAACAATACATATACATATAACAATACATATACCGGAAAATAGTAGGAACGATGGTGTAAATGATATGGTGGATCCTAGTACTGGGAGGGGGCATGGTTTCGGAGTGATCAGTAATACGAGACCCCGTAGCAGGTTGAAGAAATGTAATTGTAGGGGCTCATCAGTATGTCCGATTAGCGGAAATTGTCGCCAGGAAACCGTAGTGTTGAGGCTCAAGGAGGCCAGAGAAAAATATATATTGGAAGCACAGTAGACTTTAAGCAGAGGTATCGGTTCCACCTGAGCTCTTTCAACAATCCTAAATATAGGACCTCTACAACATTGGCATTACATGTTAATGACCTTAAGGAAAGGGATGTTGAATTTAAAATATCATGGGCTATCCTTGTGCATGCCTCCCCTTATAGAATTGGGTCCACTAGATGCGGTTTATGCATAAGGGAAGCATATACTATATTGAAAAATTACAACAACGCAGTGTTAAATAAGTTCACTGATGCAATACCGGCGTGTACGCATAAGATCCACTCGACGTTCTATAAGAAATTTAGAAATAGAAATAGCAATAAAAGTTAGAGCTAAGCAATAACAATTGAATTAAATTTAGTAAGCATAGTAAGAAGTGAATGAAATAAAACTAAAGTAATGTAATTATTAAAAGAAAAAATAGCTATTAGTATAAAAAGGGTCAAGGACTTGAACCCGAATATGTGGCTTTGCATGTATGTGAGAACTTATAAGATTGAAGAAAAATAAAATAAAATAAGTGCAGAAGTGAAATGGTCCAGATGGCGCTGTGTGCATATCATTTACTATGGCTGCTGGATCGAATTATATGCGTGTAAAGTAGCATTCAGGATCGGAGAAAAATTTCTGGGAGTACGTAATGTCTCGTTTCTGAATATGGCCGGTATGTAATTGTGTATTTGTTCACGTTTACTATGTGTTGTATGTATAGGACATCCTGATGAGGGGTGTGCCAATTTTAAGTATATGAATTGACTAATATTAATAGGCGCGTCTCCGAAACTGCCCGTAGAGGGACTTCTGTGTATCCTTGTAAACTTATATTTTTGTAAATTGTATAATTATTATCTTCTATGTACATTTCGCTAGAATTTTAATTCGTCTTTTAATTTGCCATTGTATGCTTTATTTTTATTTATTATTATTCTATTTATTTCTCTTATTGTAACAAATTTATACTTAGGAATAACAACCGTGTTTCGTGGTCTGCTACCCCAACAGCTCCTTTATAGGATCCAGTTAGCTCAAGATATCATCAGGAGGAACCACGTCCGGTTTCCGCCCCTACTCCTCTACCGTTTTGACGTGGCGGGAACCCCCTTTCGGAGGTGTCTTCAGTTCTGGTGTTGGGTACATGTCTTCGTTCTTCTTTTCCCTGGCCTCTTCGATGTATCGTCAGCGAGTGTCAGCCGGTGACTGACTGTCTTGTCAAATTTCTCCCTTTAAATACCTGCCACATAGCCCCAGCTACTTGTCACATGACATTGTCTCACCTTAACTGACTAGAGAAGGCGCTTAGTTTTAGCCCGCGCTTTTTCTAAACGACCATCACCTGTCAGTCAGCGAAGCTGATTCAGTCAGCCAGTCTCACCTATTGATGTTATTTCCCGTCGGCGTGTTTATACTTTCCTGCGCTTTTCTACTTTTGGGTACTCTCCCCTATTGTACCTCTCGATCTTCTCCTTGAGTGCTGCGCTTATGACGCTGAGGACTTGATTATGTTGCCAAGTATATCTTTCAAGTGCAAGTCTGCAACTTGACAGAACATGTCTAACCGTCGCTTTCTCTCCGCATCTACACTCATCAATTTTGTTTATGTTCCACCGGGCTAAATTCGCCGGTAAAGGTAGAACGTCGAAGGTAGACTTGATCAGGAAAGATGTTCTTGCTTGTTCCCAAGCCCAAAGTTCCTTCCATGATATTCTGCGGTTGATCACATATTCCTCCCATCTCAGGCACTGTCCATTTTAACTGCATCGCACAAAATGTACATTTCGCCTTTCTTCTTCCTCCTTTCTCACTTCGTATACCACTGCCTCTTTCATCTCTTTTACACTGCTCTTGCAAAATGGCCTGAAATTTTGCGACCCTAGGCTGGTTGTAGCTTCTTGCGTCACTCCGACTATATCTGCGTGCTTTAGGTTTCCGATAACCCTGTTTACTGCCTCTTCCGCCTTCCATTTCCTCCCTGTTCGTACCTTTGGAGGGTTTTCCCGGATACTCTGATCTTTTGAATACCTTAGCCTCATTACTGTCCTTGCCTTTCCTGCCTTATATTCTTCGGAGATTGATGTTATTAGTAGTAGCAGCACGGCTTTTCCATATAGTGCAGTTGTATTCAGTGGTTTTGGCAGACCAAGCCATTTTCTGATAAACACACTGCATCTTTGCTCCATCCTTTCTATTCTACTCGAGGCTATTTCGTACGTTTGCAATGGCCACATTATTCTTGGGTACAGCCCAAATTGCAGTATCCAACATTTGAATTTTCCCGGCAGCGTTGTTCTGTCAATTGCCTTTAATCCTTGTTCTACTAACTCGTGCGTTTCTTTCCCTTGCTTCTTATCATTTAATAAATCTCTATACCATCTGCCGAGACTTTTTACCTGTTGTTCTTTCACCGTTGGTATGTCTTCACTTCCTATCCTGAATTTCACTTCTTGTCTTCCTTTCACGAAAGTCACGCTTCGAGAGTTTTTGGCTTTGAATTACATCCTTGCCCATCCAATCAGTTCGTCCAACCGCTCTACCGTTCCCTCTGCTTCTTCTCTATATTTACGATAATATAGTTATGTCGTCCATAAAAGCCTTAATGGTGTCTTAGTAACAGCTTTCTCACAGTTTGTAGATCTGAGTAGCATTTCCATGACTATCACGACTGATATCGTGCATCCGGCTGCAATACCTATTTCAAGCTGTTGCCACTCCCTAGATTCAAGTTGTTATGTGCAAAATTTATATTTTTATACGATATATTTATACATTACTAAATTTTTGAATTTTTAAATGCCGGTCTTTAGAGATATAAATGAGTATATGAAGATTTGTATGTATTTGGTGTTTCTGTGGATTTTGCGATGTTCCTGTAGTTGTTGCTCGCATTGCCTCCCTCGGATATAAGAAAAAGTGTATACAGCTCATTAGAGCACTTCTATTTCCAGTCCGTTGTATATCTTGAGCGTTGTTGTCACTCAAGATATAACTTATATATATATATATATATTATATATATTATATATATATATAGCAAATAAGAAAATGAAAGAGAACAATAGTTGGTTCATCAACTTTAGGACATTAAAAATGTTAACTTATTTATTTATTAAACTGACAATTATAATTGTTGTTGGCATCTTTTTTGTCTCGGGAGACAATGGAGTTGCGCATAAAATAATCTAGTCCGGCTTTTTAAATTTCATGTCCTAATACATTTCCTGCTTTGGCTGTGTAGTCCTATCCTGGACAAACACTCCCTCTGGCAGGTGCCGCAAATGTAGCGAAGACTTTTCCTGGCTGGTTGTAATGTCATAGTTTCTTGTTGACGTCTTTTCTTGCCTTTCCATTTCTCCTCTCTCTCCGCTACTACTTTGTATTCCCTCTTTTACGGAACGTCGCCAATCTCCACGTTTGCTGACAACTACTTCCTAGTTGCTAATATTAATGTTTCAGGCCTTCATGTCCCTTTCGCAAACATCCTTGTCTCGTAAGAACGGTCTACCCGCACACCTAGTGCCCCTATCAAGCTCTCCGTAGAGTATGTCCTTGGGGATTCTGCCATCTTGAATACGGCTAACATGTCCAAGCCATCTCATACGTGTGAGGAGTGCAAACATGCTTAGTATTCCTGCTTGCTTGAGGACATCTTTGTTGGGGACATGATTCTGCTATTTGATGCGAAGGCTTTTCCAGAGGCAGCGCAGGTGAAAGATATTTAGGCGACGCTCTTGGCGTGTGAATGGCGTCCAAGTCTCACTTCCATACAGTAGAGTGCTAAGTACACATGCCTGGTAAATCTTCATTTTTGTGTTCTTGGTCAGCTTAATGTTGACCCATGCTCGTTTCGAGAGTTGGGCCATCACAGCAGATGCTTTGCCAATGCGTATATTGAGCTCAACATCAAGGGATAGGTTGTAGGTGACGGTAGAGCCAAGATAGGTAAATGTCTCCACCTCCTGTAATCTGTGGTCTCCAATATGTGTGTTTCGGATGTCCGGAGTAGCCTGACCCATGATGTTGGTCTTCTTGAGGCTGATAGCTAAGCCAAAATCGTTACATGCCTGCTCACAACAGCTGATGAGCCTTTTTAGGGCTTCTTCTGTGTGTGATACCAGAGCGGCATCATCAGCAAATAGCATTTCCCTGAGCAGGACGCTTCTGATTTTGGTCTTGCCACGCAGGCGCGAGAGATTGAACAGTTTCCCGTCACTTCTACTCTGCAGAAACACTCCATCATCTGATGTCTGAAAGGCATGTGAGAGCAATAGCGAGAAGAAGATGCCAATGTAGGAACAAGGACACAACCTTGCTTTCCTCCGTTTTTATTTGGAAGGCGGCTGTTGTTGAACCATTGTGCTGTATGGTGCCTTGCATATCATCATGGAAAGACTTGATGATCCTCAGCAGCTTTGGTGGACATCCGATTTTTTGGAGTAGGATGAAGAGGCCTTTTCTACTTACCAATGAAGGCCATATAGAATGGTATTTTCTGCTCTCTGGACTTCTCCTGAAGTTGGCGTATGGAGAATATCATATCAATAGTTGATCTGCTCTTTCTAAAGCCACACAGCAATTTCGGATAAATTCGAGAAGCAATCAGTTGTACCCTGGGCAGGATAACGCGAGCAAAGGTCTTTCCAACAGTACGTAGAAGAGATATTCCACGATAATTGTTACAATCACCACAGTCACCTTTGTTTTTGTAAAGCGTAATGATGTTAGCATCCCGCATATCTTGAGGAACTGTACGCTCTTCCCAGCACTGACACAGAAGCTCATGATGGTGCCGAAGCAGGATGGTGTTTTAGCCGGCTTTGATTATCTCTGAGTGGATGCCGTCTTTTCCCGGAGCCTTGTTACTTGCTAGGGAGTCAATAGCCTTGTTGAGCTCTGCTATAGATGTTGGACTGTGAAGTTCTCACATGACTTGCAAGATCTTGACATTCTCGATTGCAGCCTCAGCTACCGTGGTCTCCCATGAGTAGAGATCCTGGTAGTACTCCACCCATCTGTCCATTTTCTTGCTTTGGTCCTTGATGAGATATCCAGTAGTTGATTTCAGAGGGGCTGACTTGGTTGCGGATGGGCCGAGGGTCCTTCTTCAAACCGGCATACACCCACCGGGTGTCGCCACTGTCGGCAGCTGACTGGATACTCTGACAGATTTCCTGCCAAATACCTATTTGCACAGTGTCTGGCTGTCAGTTGGGTTATATTTTTTGCCTTTCAGATTTCATCGAGTGATTTTGTAGAAGAATCACTCTTGTATTGCATCAGAGCTGCACGCTTTGCTTCGATAACTGGTTCCAGCTCTGAGAGCCCAGCACTGAACCAATCTGGGTTTTGCCTTTCTCTCATGCCGAAAGTATCTATTGATGTGGTATACAAAGCTTCCCTGATATAATTCCACCTAATTTCAGCAGAGGAGGTTGGGCAGCTACTGAGGGCAACCTTGATAGAAACAGCAAAACATTTTCGCTGTGTAGGATCCGAGATTCTAGCAGTGTTAATGCGTGGTCAGCCCATTTTCTTGGAGTGATGGACTTTTTTAGGCAGGATCATCACCATGCTTCCAATTAGTGAGTGATCTGTGTGGTAACTACGGGTCAGGTGAACAGAATTCAGAAAGGATCTTCGTGCAATGATGAGATCCATCTGATGCCTGTGGTGAGATCTTGGATTTCTCCAAGATGCCTTGTGTGATGTCTTGTTGGCAAAGAATGTGTTAGTGATGCGCATGGTATGTGCAAAATTCAAGTAGCCTCTGACCATTGTCATTCATGTTGTCAATATCAAGGTGTCCAACACAAATGGGCCACGAATCTCCGAGAAGGTAGATGTTTTCATTTGTTGGTATATTTTTAATGACACAGTTGAGATCTATGTAGAACTGGTCCTTGGTCTCCTCTGGGCTGTAGAGAGTGGGAGCATAGATGCTCAGTAGAAGGTGAAATCCTGTTCTTTGACTTTCCCGTTTGAAGGGATTCTTGGCTCCTGCAGCCCAGCAATGTCTATGTTAAGCCTGTTTTGTTCACGGTTAATGATGGCCGTCTTTCTTGTGTCTTCAACCCTGAGTAGATCATCAGATATTCCAGGGCACGTGTCCTGACATTCCAGCTTGCTAACCGCAGGACGGGTGGTTTCTTGTCTTTTAGCTGCTTGCCTGGTGCAGAGGCTGCATGCCGCTTTTCAAGTCAAACTCTTAGCTCCAAGCACCCAATGAAGCAGGCGGCCTGTGGCGGGTCAGCACCTTATTAACTGGGGGCTGCCCAGCTTGAGGTGGGCAGTAGCAAACCAATGGGACACGGAGGTCCCTCCCACCGTCAGAGGTGACCCGTAGCGCCCATATCTTACGCCAATTTGAATGGACTTATCACTCGTGACTTTACCTCCCGTATTTTTTCTGCCACTTTTTACAGCAGCACTGAAGTGTCTTCTCCAGTTTTGCGCAGGCCTGGGCTAGAAATAAGAAAATCCCGGGTAGCCCAATCGTCAGGATTCTTCTCTCGACCTTGCTGATGTAGTCCAAAGGAGTGCAGAGCATTACGTTTGGCACCAGCTTGGTTGCAGGAGCTGCCGGAAGACTGTCGAATCGAACACTAAACTAATTATAATAACATACATAATTATAATAACATACATACATATAGCATATAAGAAAAGGATACAAGTAATTATTGAACAACATGAATATAAATTAGTAAAATAACTTGCAGCTGTTTCAGCCCATAGATAAAAGTATCTCATTCTGCCTTTATTAATCAAGTGTATTGAGGTAATAGGCAGATGACAATGAGGTACTTGTATATATCTCCAGGGTTCCTCAGAGATTATCAAGTACAATAATAATTATAAATATGAATATAAAATAAACAAAATACACCAATTTGAATATATATATATATATATTATGGCTGCTCCCTCGTTATCGAGTATGGCCATTACACGAAGCTTAACTGTTACTGGTTCTGTGATCGAACGTGAGTTTTTGGCCCAGCTAAAGATCTACAATGTCTTGTACCAAATTGGCAACTAAAACCTTTGCTGGTAATAGACGGCTGCAGTTGTAAGTGGGCTTCATGTACATAAATGTATATACATACATACATACCACACACTATATGGTTATACATAATTAATTATATATATATATATATAATATATATATACATACATATATATATATACATATGTATATATATATATATATATACATACATACATATATGGTTATACATAATTATATATATATAGTGGCTGTGTGGCAAGTAGCTTGTTTACCAACCACATGGTTCCGGGTTCAGTCCCACTGCGTGGCACCTTGGGTGAGTGTCTTCTACTATAGCCTCGGGCCGACCAAATCCTTGTGAGTGTATTTGGTAGATGGAAACTGAAAGAAGCCCGACGTATATATGTATATATATATATATGTGTGTGTATGTCTGTGTGTGTGTGTGCGCGCGTGTGTTTGTATGTCTGTGTGTGTGTGTATGCGCGTGTGTATGTCTGTGTTTGTGTCCCCCCACATCGCTTGACAACCGATTCTCGTGTGTTTATGTACCCTCAATTAGCGGTTCGGCAAAAGAGACCAATGCAATAAGTACTGGGCTTACAACGAATAAGTCCCGGGGTCGAGTTGCTCGATTAAAGTCGGTGAAATCTGATTTTTCCCTGTAAATTTGGATTCATTCCCTAATATTTATTATTATATACATATATATATATATATATAGAAATATTAAATTTCTAAATGTCTCGAAGAGACATGAGCGGTGAGTATACATCCACTCTATATATATAAATATATACTGAAACATACATACACATCTACATCCATAAGTACATATAATATTCAGTTATTACTAATCTTATTATTATTAATATTAGATTAGGTGTATTCTGCTATTCACAGCAGATAGTATATGAAAAATAAAATATAGAATAATAGTTATCGCCATACTAATATGGCATTCTTATACAAATGAGAATAAAGCTGTCCGCTTATTAGCTCCATGAGGCCATCGCCTTAAGTTAGCTATTTGATACACAAACTGTATCCATATAACCTTCGAACAAGGGAGGTCAGTCGCTCCACACTACTTGATCGACAGCTACAGACGCGTTTCGGGGTATTGCCCCTTTTCAATGTAGCGTAGTCAGACCAGTAGGTGTCGCTTCTGACAATCTCTGTTCGAAGGTTTTATTTACCTAGTTTCAGTGGAATACATCCACTTGTTTTCAATAATAGAAATATTAAAATTACTAAGTCTCTCTAAAAGAGATCACGGCAGCGTTCCTGGAAAATAATAGCTGTCGACCTTGGCTTTTCTATTTGACGACAGCTGCTTTAAATATTTTATTTCGATTTTATGTATATATGTATGTATATATTTATGTATGAGCCAATGAAGTAGACCTCTACAATGTAGCTAGGGGAAATAGCAGCCAAATCTCCCTCAAAAACCCTACTGTTTTAATTCGAAAATGCTACCCATCATGTTGTTTGAATGAGAAACTGTAACTAAATGTTAAGGCTATTAACACCAAAATCTTACCTGTTTTAATAGCAATTGATCTTTCTCTTTTTTGCGTAGTTTTTTATGTCAGGTGCAAAAGTGAAGAGGGTTAACTTGGACGGTGTAAAGTAGTGGAGATGTTTGTTTATTGTATGTGGTGGTTACTTTTGTCCGTTTCTTCTCCATAAGGATAAATGATTGAAAACGAATCTTAACATAATATATATACAACTTCAAGTGGAATCAGACATCATAAGAGAGACAGAGAGAGGAAAGAAGAGAGACAGCATAGCGATGGTTTTGGCTGACTGTCATCATGTACCCCACTTGTTGCTAGCTAAATGGTATGTGCTGGCTCTCTGAACAAGCTCGTTGCTTTTAATGGCGGAAAAACAGGACGAAAAGATTACAAAAATAGCGATTCTTATTTTGAAACCAGCAATTTTGAAAATCTTTTTAGATTACGGAACGCCCTGCTCTCTCATGTGTCCATGTTTAAAATTTCAGTGCGATCGGATGACAAATACTCGAGTTATAAGCGCACAAACAGACAGACAGAACGGATTTGATGTATTAGATATATATACATATATATTGTCAAGAGATGGTAGGGGACAAACACAAGCTCAAAGGTGGTGGTCTCTTTGCGTCTCTGCAAATTAACGCTTCAGCAAAAGGGACTGATAGAATAAATAGCAAACTTTATAAAAATAAGTAATGAGTTCGATTTGTTCGAGTAATACTCTTTAATGTGATACTCCAGTATGGTCGCCTTATACTGGCTAGCACAGGGAAGAGATAAAAGGTAGGTTCATCCGTACATATATACATGGTCCAAAAACCGGATTACTATCTCCTAATTTGAAGGGTATCCGTTTGCAATCCAGGAACAGGAAATATCAACCAATACCTAATGCACAAAAGGGACAAAGAGGCAGGCAAAACAGTAAAGCGTGACAGCCGATGCAGATTACGTGGCGGTAACACTGAAGATATCACCCATATTACAAGCAGTTGTCCGAAAATGTCATCATGATATCTACCGATGTGACATGATGTAGCTAGGACACTGTATATTGAAATCCGTCGGAAGGTTAATTCCAAATATAAAGAAATATAATCCCACAATATGGTGCAAGCTAAAACCGCTACCAATAAAATGGAGTGCTGCCGGAATGTCCCAGGGGAAATCCCAATGTAATGTAAACATAATAGACCTGACATGGTGATTTGGGATTGAGGAGAGAAACTGTGTACACTTGTGGAAATCAGCTGCCCAGTGGATGTTAACATGAAGCTAAAGATCAACGAAAAAGAAAATACCTTCGTTGAACTATTGAGTAATCTGCAGGAATTCTTCATTTCATCCTCATCCCATTGTTCTCCTCCTCTTCTTTTTCATCTGAATTGTTAGAATATTCAGGGATAATATCAATATCAACATTCTCATCCGCTTTCTCGTCATATTCATCCTCATCTCAACATTCAACATCGTATTTATGATGGACATTATCGCTGTCATCATCATCATCATCATCTTCGTCATCATCATCACGATCATAATATTGATTGTCATCATCGTCTCACCCTTCTCTCTCATTGTCCTCTTTTCTCACTTTATCTGATTCTTAATACTCAACATTTATTATTTCAGTAGCGGGATCCATGAATATTCCACGGAATTAATTATAAAACTTTTCGGTGACTCCTGAAAAATTTATCAAAAAAATCTGAAATCGTAGACTGTGTTGTGTGTGTATGAAAAGAATGTTTCTCATCTGCTATTCAATGAAAATTGAAGGAAACTGAAATACGATGATTACTTAATGCACTTTATATATGTACTTTATATACTTCATGTACGATGTTATAGACTTAATACACAGCAATCATAAAATAAATATTTAATATTTTTTCCATATACCCCATAGAGAGAAAAATTACACTTTAAAATTTACATGGCCACAAATTCATATCAAGAAAACAAAAATATTATAGTAAAAAAATTATTTTATAGGTAAAACATAGGGTTGAAAATTTAATGCAACATGGCATCGTCTGAAAGCCACATCGTTGGTAGTTCATAAGAAAGGCGGTGCATCAGAGCTTATACATATTTCAATTTGCGTACACCTTTCAATCCAATACTTCGTTACAGATTGTGTTGTTCGCGTAACTTCTCCCTCTTCTTTTCCCTTGTTTGTCAGTGTTGATAACTTTAACTTTATATCAGATAATGTTTGTGAGCCCTTGGGAAACAACATATAGCTGACCATTAATACGCAGGTTCAAGCAAGAATAGCTCCAGTTTATCAAATGTCTGCCCACTCGATTAATTGATTGTCATTGCAATTGTCAAGCGAACGGGGTTTGGTATCTCAGTACCAGCCTTATTCTGTGAATGAGAATACGTCTCCCGATCAATGTGCCACTTATTATTGAGGCTTCAATGGAGTCTTGATGGAGGGCTTCCCCTTTCAGTCTTGTTCCGTTATAGAGACCATTTTCAATTGAAATATTCCTCAGGAGCATGATTATGGAGTCAGGTTTCAAATGCAATCTAGGAGGTGGCATTCCAGATGGTGTCCATGAAATCAGAAATTCCAGTGGATATCGCTCAGCTTCAGCAGGTCATCTGTGAAGACCTTATCCATCATGTAATAAAAGCACTGGTCACCTGGGAGTTTATCCATAACCCCTTCGTTTATCTTTAAGCAGTCTGAACCTTTTGGTGAGAGGATCACTCTACTTGTTCTTTGTTCTTGAGGGGCATTGCCAAAAAGCATCATTTATCAGCGACCCATTAAAGCATGAATCACATAGCACGTTTACATCACTGACTCACCTGGATCTTGCATAAGAGCTGCGGAACAATTATCAAGGTGTTGTGGCCATGTTGCGAATTGTCTTCGATCTATTACTGCTCTATTTTGGCTCAACATATAAATGTCTGAAGTGTAACCAGAGAGGAGAGTTCTTAATGGAGATCTGAATTACTGCCTCACGAGTTCCTCTTGGCAATATTGGCAGAACTTGCTTGAAGTCTCTACCAATGAGCACAACTTTTCAACCGAAACCTTCATTGTTGCCAGTGATTTCTTTCAGAGCTTTGTCATTAGCAGGAAAAGCATACAGAGGGATCATGGA
Source organism: Octopus sinensis (assembly GCF_006345805.1). Taxonomy (NCBI): domain Eukaryota; kingdom Metazoa; phylum Mollusca; class Cephalopoda; order Octopoda; family Octopodidae; genus Octopus; species Octopus sinensis. Next base: position 2,543,548 of record NC_043025.1, read on the forward strand.
AGCCTCATCTATAATGATCAAATACAAATTTCTCAAATAATTTCTGGTCAGAGCTGGGTGGTACACTGCAAAAGCTAGTTTCCAACAGAGGAACGGGAAATTTGAGCAAACTGTGCACCGTCCCTCCACCAGACATCAATGTTGAAGCTATGCTTCTGCACGCACCACTTGATAGTTTCTCCTTCGTCTCCTTCGTAGATGTGAGATCAGCGTATTAAATATGTAATTCTTGTCCCAACCTCCAGGAACCTCTGCATAGAAGCAGGAACATTCCAGCACCTCACCTCACCTTTTCTTATCAACTGTCTTCAATGACTGCATCAGCGATCACTCTCTGTTCATCGGTAACGGTTGCAATGCCGGGGTGGTTCATGTCATGTTTATGCCCTACCCGTTACACTCGAACTGGTTCAGACAAGCCAATATTAAGACCTCTAATGCCATTTTCAATTTGCATAGAATTTATAGAGTGTAGAGTATGCATTCAAACCTCGCTGAGCATAATCTACCATCATGGTATTCTTGTGAGTGTTCCTCAGGCGAAGGACATTTGAAGGATTTGAATAGGTGCAAAGCACAACAAACGTGATACGCGGCTGAAATGCCATCCGATATGCAGCACCTTTAGTATGGCATGTTCCAACATCACATAATTTTGGAGAAGACCAAGTCATATGTACGCATCTTTAAATCTTGCATAGATTTCACCTCCTACAGTGTTCACTTCTTCAAAGCTCCTCTCTGCAGGTAGTCCATAAGTCCACTGTACTGCTCTACGAGCAACTGGGCCTGATGGTCCCCAAGTTACTGCAATCAGCAACCCTAAATTACATCGTGAGTCGTCTGCGAGCGGATGTTCTGCGTTTCGCCACATATAGAATCTTACAGTGCCATCCGGACTTTCCATGAGGGAATAGAAGTGGATAACTCATTGGGACTAGATGGCACAATGTCTACGAGATTCGCTCTGCAGGTATATTCCATGGATAGACAAGAATGTCTCTGTTTTCACGTTGCAGCAATTTCATTGCTTGTGGAAATATTGTAACGCCTTATATAATCCCTTCTTCTGAAGTGTAGTTCACACTTTCGCAATTGTACATTTACACTCCTGGTACTTTCATTATAATATATATATATAATTGTAATATATATATACGCCGAACATATGACACTGTATATAAGTGTGAATATTTCATGGAATTGCATTTCTGATCATGCGTTAAGTGATAGGGGATTTAAAATACTTACTACCACCACACCCACAACCACTACCACCATTTCTCTTAGCTTCCCTTTTTATCTCTTAACTTCTTACACATTATAACACTGAGGCTTTTCAACCTCTTGTCAATCCTCTTCATCGCTTGTGTACGTGTACTCCACCATCGCCCATGCTAGCTTTAAAATCAAGGCATGCTCCGAGTTGGCGTCACCCGGCCACGAGCGATATTCCTCTTTTAGTCCCCCCAGCCTATGAAACATGCGCAACGTTATGAACTCCACAGCCATCTGCGGAGGCCATTCGGGTTACCGTGCGAAGGCCAAAGGTACTCCCTTGTAGTGTTCTACCACCACCTTTTCCACCACTCCCCCTCTATAACAGAAGAACAGCAGTTCTTTCTCCTCCGGTTACGAGGTAGTCAATCCTACCATTGGCGGAACAATTCTTACCAAGTGTGTCTACCCACGCCACCCCGCCAGTGGCACGACCCCCACCGATTAGGCTCCATGTCTCCAACTGTCGGCAATATCCCGTTTCTCTTCTTCCTCTATTTTCTTCTTGAATGGGGGAGGGTGCATCTCGTCCGTGACCGGAACATGTGCCTCCCCTCCCGCATTCCCAGACTCCTTCGGTGAGCACCCATTATTACTCACCTTCTTCCTTTTGCGGCTCTTCTTTGAGGCATCCTCTGTCTCTTCGGCCGCCTGCATTCCTTCTTCTACAGAAGTCTCCGTTAACCGCTCCAGGATTTTGCTTTGCCCTTGAGGACAGTTCTTTTTTATATGGCCAGGCTCCAGGCACCGATAAAACTTGGAGGGGGCTTCCTCAAGCATCACCGGATACTTGGACAAGCCGATTCTCAAAAAGTCTGGAAATACCAGACTTTCGGCTGACTTGGTCCAGAGGGTCAAAACAGCTTTTGACCCCTCCCAGTAAGCCGCAGGCAGAATATTTACATTGAAGAGCTTGGTGCTACTGCCACCCAGACCCCGGCGGATAGTATCTCCTATCCACTCGGGCTCAGCACCGGGTGGAAAGCCGCAAACCCAAGCCCTCGTCAACTTCTTCCCACAATAAGTGGGAAGAAATAAAATTTCATTGCCTTCCAGGAGCTGGCACGCAAATTCACAATCCATTTCTGGGGAGTCAAACATCAACCACACGGTTGCATATTTGACCCTCCGAGTGATAAACTTAATAGCTGGCTTAAATTCTGCCATGTCTCTTTCGATTATATTGTTTGAAAACGGCAATGGCGTCGAGGATCCTAGAGTAGGTCCTCAAAACCACCGTCTTACTTTCAAGTTCTTTTAATCATCTTTTGGGTAGTATAAATTCCCACTCCACCAACTTTCCATTGTTCTTTGCCATGTTTGTTTTATAAAAATGTCCAAAAAACACTTCATAAAATACAAAATAATTAAGAGAAAAAGCCCAAACAAAAAAGGAGAAAAAATTAAAAGTTCAATAAAGAGTCTTTTTTTAAATAAAAGAGAGACGAAGAGAGAGCAGCAGTTCAAAACACAGCAAAGGCCACTCGGTACTCCAGGCCAAAATTTTAACGCAAATCATTCAAATTTTCTTCTCATAGGAACTCCTTAACAGGAACAATATTGTTGAAATATTTTCTAAAAATTCCCAGAGTTATTCCTGGACAAACACGATTCTCAAACAAAATTTTGCGGCAGGATACGCCCACAAAACAATAATTTTCACAGTTAAGTGAAAAAATATTCACTCAGCTACAAGTAGACTAGAATCCAGTGAGGACTTCTTGTTTGTAAACAATAATTGTGGCAGACAGCAGGCCCCCACTAGACCCCCAAAAAAGTTTTACCTTACAGCTGAGTTTCAAAAATCTTCAATTTAAGACGGCTTCAAAAACACGTCTTTACAGCTTCAGTATCAAACACAACTCTGATTCGCACATGCTCAAGGTAGGCAAGCAGCTACTTACCACAAGCCATTCCTGCAATCGTTCTGGTGATGATTTTCAAATTTTTTTTTCACCTCAACGTTTGGAAATGATGGCAGGAAGCTCTTTAAAAATTGTTTGAATGTGTTTGATTTTTTAAATCCCCAATCCCAATCGGTAACGATTTTGGCCAATGCTTTTGAACGACGCATTAACAAATGTTTTAAAGAAAATTTTGGAAATCGGTGATCACCATTATAATCCACACATTTTTTCAAACAAATGTGAAACGTAATTTGAAACAATGGCGACATTTTAAAATTTGTTCATTAACCTCGCATATTCCCATAACGATGTTATTTTCCCAGCAGCTTTTGCATTTTTTGTCCAATTTTAATGAAAATCGACGAGTGAGCAAGGCTCATGGCAGTGAGTTGATTTCAGTATATGACGTTGAGAAAAAAAATGGTAATTGCGCCGGAGCAGTGGTTTTATAAAATCAATAGACGTTTTGCGTCAAAATACCCATAAGGGTTATATTTTTGGCCGTAAATTTCATATTTTTCATCCGATTTTAATGAAATATGAATTTTAGATAAATGTTTGGTGGTGGATACGGTAAAAGGTATTTATTTAATTCAAAAGAGCTTGAAAAGGGCATAAAGGTACATAGGCATTTCCATACAGACATTCTTAACGATTTTGTAGAAATATTACACGTGATTACAGTTCATGTCCATTAGTTGATACCAGATGAAGAGTTGACAAAAAATCGATCACTGATTTTTAAAAAATCTATAGGCCTTTTGTATGCAATCACCCATAGGATTAGTATTTTAGGCTGTAACTTTTACACAATTCATTCGATTTTAATGAACTTTGACTTTTAGATAAAGTTTAAGGCCTGAGTCATGTAGTAGCATTAAAATTAAAATGATGAAAGGCAGAAATCGTCAAAATCATTCACAATAAAATAACGAACTGATTTTGAAGAAAATTGAACAGTGTGTAAAATTATAATATATAAAACGTCGGTTATTTATATAACGTATTGAGATAAAAATGTCAATGGAATATTTTCATGTAAATGGTCACATGGATTCTATTTTATGATTTTGCTGAGATTGGACACACTGATCAATTTTGTACCGAGAGTAACATTCAGGGGAAAGAAATAAACAGACATCACTCTCAATGTGTCGAAGTACACCCAAACGTTTCAATGCGATTTCAGACGGTCCAGTATGGAGGAGTATGTCCAAAGCGTTAAGCGGGTAAAATCCCTGCCGAATCAGATATAACATCTTAATTGGTAACAGTTGGTAGAGGGAATGTAGAAGATTTCGATACAAGTTCAGAGGTGGGCTTAACTTCAACACGGAAAACACGAGCAATATATATATATGGATGCACATGAGCATATATATATAGAGGCAGAAGTTCTAGTGGTTAGAGCAGCACACTCGCGCTCGACGGATCGCGGTTTCGAATCTCAGATTATGCGATGTTTGTTTATGAGCGGAACACCACAGCTCCACGCGGCTCCGGCGTAAGGTAATGGTGATCCCGTGCTGACTCTTTCTCCATCACATTCTCTCACTCTTTCCTCCTGCTTCTCGCAGCTCACCGGCAAAGGTCCAGCGTTAAGAGCCAGGCATGGCTCGAGAATGAACAGACAACAATATATATACTATTTATTAATTTAATGGACACAGTACATGACTTTAAGTTCAGTTTCATATGTTGAGGGATATCTCAAACATATACACCAGGCACAAACAACATATCGTTACGAACTAAAGAAAAATGAATAAGAGAAGAAACTTGAGAAAACTGAGAATATAGCATATAGAAAATGTAGAAAGTTAAAAACAAAAGAAAATGAAAACACAAAAAATCTAAAAATTAAAAAGTAGAAAGGTGAAAGTGTAATCCTTCTTAGGCCTTAAATTAAAGGGATGGAAATATAGCAAAATGTTAATAAAGAATAGGTAGCGAACTTAGTAGCTTTGCTTGTGTCCTTATGTCGGAAGGAGGCTACGTGATTGGCATACCGATTTTTAAGTTTATTCTTTTTATCTAAATATGTATGTATATATAAGTATGTATGTTTGTATGTTTCTATCTGTCTCTCTCGCTCTATCTAAATTATCTATCTATCTATCTATCTATCTATCCGACGTTTTGGCGGCGAGGTTGGCCCTCGACCAACACTTCAACGTCAAACACGAAGGGTGTGTTGTCAGAGCTAAGATGCGTGCTCTGAGAAACGAATGAGTTAGAGCCGCGAGAGAAGCCCGGGTGGCAGAGGCGAAACAGGGCAACAAAGTCATCATTCAGTCTCTGGTAGATGAACAGGGGCGTGAATTGCTCGAGCCAAGTAAAATGTGTGAGGCCTTCAAACAGCATTTTGCCTGCGACTTTTCGGTACGAGTGGCCGGCAAGGACGTACGGGGACATCTGTGTCTACCTACACAGCCTACCACGACTCTCGACAAGAAAAGGCAGGGCCGACATTCCATGACGACCGCCACCTGATGCGCTACATCAAGACAGGGTAGTTAAAGAACTGGCACGGGTGGGGCGCAGATCAATTTGGATCAATCGAAAGCTTTCGATAGGGTAAACCATCGATACTTGGAGTCTGTCCTCAAAGCGGCTGGATTCGGTCCCCGTCTTCCGCAGCTGGATAGCCGCTTTGTACACAGGCATCCGTACGGTAATTCGCGTAAATGGACTTTTATAGAGACCTTTAGATATTGCACGTTATGTCCGTCAGGGATGCTCCCTTTCGTCGCTTCTGAACGCATTGTCTCTCGAGCCAATATTACGGAAGCTGCCAGCTATGAAGAAGTGGAATGGATAATGAGCAGGTTGGCCACTCTCGCCCGGCAATGGGCCGAGAGAAACTGTCCCTAAATGTCGGGCGGAGGTGGCGAACTCGTACATTGCGTACGTCATCTACTACCGCCTGACCGTCGTGCCTTGTCCCGACCCAACCATCACCAAACTAGAACGCATTCTCTTTCGCGTCTTGTGGAAATGATGCGTCCCGATGGTCAGGCGATCCATTTGCTGTCAACACCCGTTAAAGGGGAGGACTGGCCATGCTTTTTTGATGATGCTCAGACACGCGCTAAGACTGCGACATCTCAGGCTCTACGTAGACGACGGTGAACAAGTGTGGTCGCCGTTTGTGAGGCACGCTTTCCCGCAACTCATCTCCATGACCGAACTGCAGTCGTGGATCAAAAAGATGCCGAGAAAGTGCGAATGGCACCGCGAGTGTCGTGTTGCTCTCAAGCAACTCTGCCGTCCTGGGTCGACCATGAGTGACATCAACACAACCCAAGCATTCTATAGGGGATTAGTGGAGGGGAGGTACGACGACGAGCTCGGGGCGAGCCTGGACATCGACGAGGAATACCTGACCCGCATGTTCAGGACGACTTTCGGGCCAGGGCCCATTGACAACGTCCAGAGATCCCTGGCCTGGCAGTGCTACCGAGAAGCGCCACTCCTTCGGGATAAGCTCTACAGACACGGCTCGAGGAACACGGGGCCGACCTGCCCGAGATGCGGTCAGAGTGACGAAACCGTTCTGCACGCACTCGTGCAGTGTCCAAACATTTCCGAACTGTGGGCTTATGTCGAACAACTGCTGTCACGTGTGGGACGAGTCGGTTAAACAGCCGAGTCTATCGTCAATATTGTCACGCCTCCTTTTTTCAAGCAGAAAGGAATAGCTATTTTCATCATATGGCGACAGAATGTATCTGGTGGATGCGTATGAAAGGATTGGAGACAAACACTTTCCTCTCTGGTCAATCTCTCATCAACATCTTGTATCATCTTTTCAAGTATGGGTGAATGTAGCAAAAGATGGCACGTATGAATGACGAAGCCAGCTTGAGCATAATCCTATGAAACCGGATATTTAAAACAGAGGGTTACTTGAAAACAAATTTGGTAACATGTAACAATATAGACCGAGGTTACCGTCTTTTTTCCGTAGGCTTTTCCTCTCGCGGATAAAACTTATCTGCTTCCCCTTTACACCTTACATCATTACACTGTGATACACGATCCCTATTGATCGTCTTTTCTTTTGTTTCTTTTCCTTATTTCTTCTTCTTTCACTTTTATGACCCCTTTTGATTGAAAACCTACCCCAACATTTATTTCCTAGAAAAGAAAAGCTCTACATTGTAATCTTTCCCGTCTGTATGCAGCTCTGTGTGCCTAATGAAGAAACATCTATCTATCTATCTATCTATATATAATATCTATCTATCTCTCTCTCTCTCTCTCTCTCTCTATATATATATATATCTATATATATATATATATATATATATAATATATGTACATATATAAATGTATATGTATATCTATATAAGTGTATGTGTGTATAAAGTCAATGGCGTTCGCGTAAAAAGCTTGATTTCCAACCACATTGAGTAGGGGTCAGTGTTAATACGTGCTGCCTTCACCAATTGTCCAATTCTAATACTCGTGTCATGATTCGATTTTGTTGTCAGAAACTGAAAGAGGCCTGTCTACATATATACAAATATACATGGTGGTATGTGTGTGTGTGAGCTTTAAACATTGTGCTTGTATTAGTCTCTGGAGAATTTCCGTCCACGTAACTTACAGTTCCTCAGTAAAACCGATATAATAAGTAACAGACTTTCAAAATTTAAATACCTGGGAGAAATATTCGAATAAATATACCTTCTAGGAGTGTTGCCAGCATGTTTGCTGATTAATCACTTGAATATTTGGAAGATAATATTCTTTATATATATGTATGTGTGACTGTATGTATGTGAGTGTGTATATATGATATTACTCGTGTGCATAGATATTCGCATGCATGTATATATGTATATAGATATATATATATATATACATATATAATATATATATATATTATATATATTATATATATATATATATATATATATCTCACAATTAAGAGACAACCCACCGTAAAGTAATTCAATTAATAATTAAAGATATATCTATAATAAATATAAATATAATATATATTAATATATACTTAGACATACTATACTAAATTATGCACATTAAATCGAAGAGGCGCGATTTGTGACGATATATTTAAATCGACATTATCAAATCGATAATCTGAAAAATTTATATTTCTTTCGATCAATGATACAGAGCTACTCTTCAGGTCTATATAGCATAAATAAATCACAACGAAAGTGAAGACATTATAATTAAACTTTTAATCTATTATTATACATATATGTATATGTATATATATATATATAATATATATATATATATAGATAGATAGATATATAGATATAGATATAGTAGATAGATAGTATATATATGTATATATATATATAGATAATATATTTATATTATATATATATATATATTATATTTTTAATATATATATATATATATATATATATATATAATATATATATATATATATATATATATATATATATATATATTAGGAACATGACCCACATTGGGAACACGACACGCAGTTAGTGTGAGCGGTATACTTTCATAAGGAGTGGGAAGGTTTACTATGAGAAAAGATGGAATAAGCAGAGCGTGAACTTTTCGATTTGTGTCACATAATTTGAAATTTGAAAAGTATGTGGAAATCTTGAAATTTATTGATTTATTCGAGAAAAAGTTTAGAAAACACATCAAAGGTTCGAAGTTTTATCATTTTTACCCCATTGGAAACAAGATTTGGAAGCTAAGCTGTTTGTGTTTGAACACTGTATCATAAAACAGAAGTAGGAGAGATTTTAACAAAAATGAAGCAATGATTGATTTTTAATCACATAGAGGTGAGAGAGAGAAGAGAGAGAGAGAGAGAGCATCAAATAGTATGGCAAATATAGATACATGGGTAGTGAAAGATATAGAGTGGGGAGTTGAGATCTCAAAGTTGGGTTATTTCACGTGGAGGATATGATATTTATTATATATTATGGACGATGTTTACCTTGGAAATCGAATTTCGAAAATCAAATTCGTTTTTTTCTCGTGGACGCAAAGTTTCAGAGGCTTGCAGGTTTAAAAACACAAAAAAACACTACACCCGTATATATGTATATATGTATGTATGTATATATGTATGTATATATGTAAGTATGTATGTATGTATGCATGTATGTATGTATGCATGTATGTATGTACTATATATATATATATATATATATATATATATATATATACAGAAAAAAGCAACAAGAATGGATTAGTTTTCAGTTCAATTGTTTCATACGAAAACAGCTTTATTAAAAGCTGAAGATATTGCAGCAAATACAAGTGTCCCGTATTCATCAGCCTGAACACATATGAGTTTTCCAAACATCCTAGGAGTGAGGCTACACTTATGAAGTATCGAAGAGAGTTTCAATAAAAGCAAAGTCAGATTGTATCAGACTTCAAAAGTTCTCTAATGATGCACACTTTTGAAGTTAAGTACCGCATTCATGTGAACCCATTGGAACTCACTTGAATCTTAATTTATAGATATAGATATATGTTAATATATTAGATATACGTTATACATAAATTGTTATATATATTATATATATAATATATATATATATATATATATATATATATATTTATATACATACATATATAGTAGAAATATGTTCAATAAGAAAATAGAAAATACGAGTGGAAATATAAGGGAAAATATGAAAAATTCACGAAAATGCACATTGTAAATAAAACAAGAAAAAGCTTTTTATGAAAGCTACCGACATATATATATACGTTTAGATGGACTGAGGTAGTAATAAGAGTCATAAAAGTCATTATTATGAGATGAAAAGAGTCAGAAAGCATACCATGCTTTCTGAGCGGTGTCAGTCTAAAAGTTCCTGAGTAAAAAATTATTTGTAAGGGAGGTAAGTAGTTCTGGATTTTGTGCAGTAAGGTTAGATATAGAATAGTAATGTGAATGGTGTAGGAATGTATAGTGGTTAGTGGTGTTAATTGAAGGGTTAGTAGTGTTCTATATTAGTTATGCGTTTATATTCAGTTATGGAAGATATTTATTGATGAAATTGCGTCTTTATTCAGCCTTTGTTGCATTGGGGTGTTCTGTGAACATTGAATAGGGAAAGATTTAGAAATTAGGATTAAGATTCATGTGTTCACTAAGCTGTAACTGTCTGTATTGTGGGTGGCGGATTTGCTCTCTTTGGATGGTGGTTCTTCGACGGAGTGATTTCAGTTTGTCCAATATAGTGGTTACCGAATCTAAGCATGTCATTGCATAGATTAGATTTTCCGAGGCGCAGGGGAAATTTGATTTGATCTTAAATATTTCACCTTGTTTGAAGTGGAATTCTGAATAATCCAAAAGGTGGGGGCATGTTCCACAGTTGAGACGACCACATTTTTTTCACTTTTGTCTGTTAGTGGATATAGTGACTTCAGTTGCATTTTGCTTTCTATAATTTTGTATGAGCTTAAAATTTCGTTCGATGTTATGTCTCCTGTGAGGATGGGAGGATTTGGGGTGACAATATCGAAGGCCTCGTTGTTTCTAGGGTTATGTGTGGAAATGTACGGGAGTATTTTTAAGTCTGGTTTAGTATTTCGGCTGGCTTGCCTTAATATTTGTATATCTAATTCCTTAGCTCTTTTAATGTCATCATTCATGAATGAGATTCGGGAATGTCTTTTAGTTAGTGTTGATCTAAGTTCAAGGAGTCTTGTTCACCAGTATATGTATCCGAAACTATGGTGCAAATTCTTTTCGTTAGATTAAAAGATATATTAATTTTTATGTGTTTCGGGTAGGAAGAGTTAAATATTAGGTGTTGTTTAGAATCTATGGGTATATAAATGATGCCTGTTTCTATGTGGTTGATAACTATTTTAATTAAGATGTCTAGAAAAGGGATTTGTTTACTGTTGTGTTCCATAGTGAACTGTATATTGCTATGTATGTTGTCAAGCATTACTTGCAAATCAATAGTTGCAAATCAGCAAGATGAATTTGAGTGCTTTGATTATGATTCTGTGGTTTGTGCATACTGAGATGGATAAACATAGTCATGTGGGGTATTGGTGTACAGATTCACCACATCGAAAGATACCAACAGGGTTCCTTCCTTTAATGTATTCGGGAGGTGGTTCAGCATGTCTAGGTCATCACTGATAAGTCTTTGCACATATTTTTATAAAACGTTTTGAGTAAGATGTCGAGGAAGTTGCTCAAACGGCGGGTTTCACAAGAAAGGCCATCTATGATGGGTCTCAGTTTGAGGTCAGTAGGGGGAGGGACATTAATGCATAAGCTTGTAGAGACTTTGCAGGCTTCAGAAATGTGTGGATTTTTATGTATTTTGGGTAATCCGTAGAATAGATTAGGACTGTATTTAAAATTGGATAAAAAGTCTATTTCAAGATTAGTGAGACGCTTTCCATGAATTTGGAGTAAAGAGGGCAGGTTTTCTGTGGGTTGTATTGTATTAACTTCTAATAAGTATTATTTTCCAACATGGAAAGTATTAAATTTTGTAGTATTCTGTATTCATCACTACTACCGCACTTCCTTTGTCGGCTTCTTGGAATACGTTGAATTTGGAATTTACGAGGCAAAAGTATTGGTGTAGAGTTTTAGCCAGCGTTCGTAGATTTCTTTCTGCCGTGTGGTGTTTTAATCGTATTGCAGAAATAAAATTTTCTGGCTTTAAGTTTTTCATTCCATATGCCTCCTCACACAAAACACACACACCACACACACAACACACACAACACACACACACAGGCACACACACATACACCCATACACACACACACACACACATATACATATACATATATATATATATATTATGTACAGGATACCGTAAATATAGCCTCGTCTAAATTATGCCAAAATGAAAAACACTGACATCCCATTTTAACAGGTATATTTACCAGTATAACAGAAAAATATCTTGAAAGTAAATGTATTCAATAAAATCGCTGTTGGCTTCAACCACGTCTTGCGGTCAGCTTCGGAATCTCCTGCAACTCCTCTCGACGGTCACCTTGTTTAATTTCGTGAATACTGCCATAATCCTTGCATTCAGTTTATCTTTGATGCTACAAGGGGTTTTGCTGACCTCTCAGTCAACTGCGCCCCACGCATAATAATCAAGGGGGTTCCAGTCTGGGGAGTTAGATGGCGTGATTTTAGGGGTGATGTGGTCGCAGAATTTGTCTGACAGCCATGGCTGGGTTCTCCTGGTTGTATGGCATGGTACACAGTACTGCTACCAGAGATAAGATCTTCCATCAGCCACCCCTTTGCTCTAGGGAAGCACTACCTTCTCCAGGCACTTGATGTAGGCCACCGTATTGAGTATGAAACCGTGAATGAAAGCATAATGTCCCATCACTAGTGATCACTCCAAACACCATGATGTTGACTGGATGATTGATTTTTATCAGTCGGAGTACATGTCCTTGGATTGAACATTCCTCAGACTGACACCCAAACACTCTGAAATGTTCATATTAGATCTTTCGGCACGGAATGCCAAGCAGTACAGCATGTCGTTTCAAAAAGTTATGGCAGAGTGACAGACGGTACCCAACTGATCATACTATACTGAGTGGTCGACAAAATCAAAACACAAGAATGCGCATGCGGAAATTAAAAAGGTAATGTGGCAATTTCGTGTTGCAACGTGTATATATATATATATATATATACATACGATTAGTGTTGGCATGAATGTGATATAATATTTTCTCTTGTATTCAGTCCCACTGCGTGTATCTGGCTTACAGCACAACAAACTCGTGTATATTTGTTCAAGGTAACTAAAAGAAACCCATCGTATACATACCAAGTGGCATCGTAATGTTCCTGATGAGTTATGTTTAATAAAACCAACTTATATTAACTTCATCTCCTTCGTAAAGTCACCTTGTGCAGGAATACACCGCCAAGCTTTTCGAATACATCCGATCCAGATTTCTTGACACTTTTGGAATCCGGCCTGGTGAGGACATCTTGATCTCAACAACGGTGTTAAATTTCCTATTGATCTCGATCAGTGAACCGTATTTTTATCTTGGGAAGAGATGGAAGTCACCAAGTGCTGAATCTAGCAATAAAGACATGCACAGAAGCGATAGCATGTTGCTTCTGGCAAGAACCCACGAGTGTGGTGACAGGGTACATTGTCGTCTAAAAAATCCAATACTTTGCGCCACCACAAACCCAGTCACGTTTCTCGAATGTCCTCCTTGAAAAGCTTTAAAATATCGCAGTTGATCTCTCCTTTGGATTCGGGGTCGAATTCTCAATGCACAATGCTGACGATGTAGAAAAAATATTGAAATGCTCTTTGGTTAAGCTGTCATTCTGTCGTGCACCTGTGAACTTGAAATATTACGTGCGACCCATTGTCTCATCGCTAAAAGCTTGCCAATGCATGCTACATCTTCCCAATTTTTACGTAAAGTTTCATGTTGGTTCTTTCTTCCATACCCGTCCTATTCATACACGTCATCACAAAAATACAAATTCCACATCGTGTGAAGTATACACATCGATGTTACTCAGCATACTTCATCATGAAGGTCACTGCTCGCTATCACCGTACATGCAAATGTGTGCATGCAAATGTGTGCATCCAAGCGTTGGCGCGCTATAGAGTTTTTCCGTGAAATTTTGATACAATCGCGTATATATAAATATATATATATATATATATAAGTAATAATTATCGCTATACTAATATGGCAGTCTTATAAATATAAGACTAAAGCTGTCGCTGATTAGCTCCACGAGGCCACCGTCTCTAGCTAGCTACTTGAACACACAACTGCGCACGTTATAAACCTTCGCACAGCGGAGGTTCCGCCGCTTCATCCTGCTAGTCAGCACAGCTGCATACACGTTCCAGTTGTTGCCCTTTATCATTACTAACTGCTGTAGATATATATATATATATATATATATATAGACTAGCAGTAATACTTTTCGTGATCGGGTATATTCTAAACTGTTCTCGGGCCAAGAAACTACAAAGGTTATGTCGTGTCCAGGTCCACTATTTATGGACAACCTAAATTCAAGATGTGAAATTTGAAAATGAAATTCGTAACAATCATAGATAACCACATACACTTGCATTTATACACACATATATGTATGTATTTGTACGTATAACAATATATAATATATATATATGCATGGATGTGTGTGAGTGTGTGTAAGTGTTATAAGTGTGTTTGTATATATATAA